>NW_024884364.1:48545369-48756167 GCF_019232065.1 Centrocercus urophasianus | reverse complement strand
CGGGCGGGCAGCGCGGCCGGGAGAGTTCGGAACTGCCGCTGCCCGCCGGCTGGGAGGAGGCGAGGGACTTCGACGGGCGCGTCTTCTACATCGACCACAACACCCGGCAGACCTCGTGGATCGACCCCCGCGACAGGTAGGGCGGCGGGGAAGCGCGGCAGGCGGAGGGGCCCGCGGCGGGGCGAGCTCCGGGGAACGAGGGCCCGGCCCGGACGCTGAGCTCCGGCCGCGGGGAGCCGCCCGGCGCCGGCCCGAGCCCGCTGCGGGGCTGTGGTCCGCTGTCCGGGTGCGGGCAGGCGGGTGGGGGCCGTCCCGATCCCCGTCCCGCGCCCCACCGGGCCCCGCCGCCCGCTCCGCTGCCGGCTGCGGCCCTCGGCCCCGGGGCGCCTCGCGCCGGGTGGCGGGGTGGGGTGCGCGGCCTCCGGCTCCGAGTAAAGCTACGGGGGCACGATGAGGGCTGCGGTGGGCGTGCGGCCCCAGCCCGGCCGAGGGACGGGAGAGGTGCGGGCCGGGACGGAGTGCCGTGTTTTTGTTTTTCGGACGCTGGAATTGGAACTGGAATTGCCGCATTGTAACCGGGTGGTTCGTCCGTATTGATTTATTAGCTGGCTGGAATTAATTGGAGGCAGCTTGAGGCGCAGCGCAGTAATTTGGTAGATTACCTTCTCGTAAAAGATATCGCTGTGTAGAGGTAAGCGAACCGGTGCATTCCTTCCCTCAGTTTGACAAATACACGGCCTGCTACAAATTGCTGTCTGCTGCGTTCCAGGACAGTGTTCTGCCGTCTCCCAGACCTGGGGCACGCGATAGGGTCGGGTTGGCCTCTTCATTTCCATTACGGTCAGTCCGTATTGCCGGGTTTTGATGGGGTTGTGCTCAGCCGATAAAGAATGTGCTACGGCTTAAAACCTGTGGGAGTGTGGAAACGTCTGCTGCAGCGGGGCCGTCTGGTAAATACAGCCTCACTTGAAAGCCTTCGCCTAAAAATTTCCACGTCGAGTTACTGAACACAAGTGTCAGTATTCAAGGTGTCTGCAAAATAAGAAACATATGTCTCTGTGTATGCTTTTCTATATTAAACAATGTTTTTATAGTAAGTGAAAGTTGGACAAGGACAGTTTGAACCTCGGCCAGAGCTACCTTGCCAGAGCTATGCCTGGAATGTTAAGCAGGCCACAGAAACATTTAAGCGCAGCCTGGTTAAAGGCTGCAGCAATTTCAGCAATCCTCGCTCTCGCACAATGATACATAACAGTTCAAATAGCCTAAATATTTACCGATGGGATCAAGATCTTTTGTCTCTTTGTTTAGACATACTTATGCATGCACATATGTTTTGCTGATGTATTAAATACTTGCTGGTTGGCTTTTGATAGCGCATTTTTTACGACCTACCTGTAGTTTCTAGTGTTCAGTTACTTGTGATACTCTGTTCTGAGGGAAACTAATAACATAACAGACTGTGGCTTCTCTGCATTCCATGCCTGCCATTGCATTTTGGGGGATAGTTTTGTCTCTTGCAATTTCTCACATATGGATAACAAAAAGTTTTAGCAATTCGCTGCAGTGTTTGAAGGCAGTTAGAAAGTAGCACCGTTCAACTTAAATGGCATTGTTAAACTTATAACTTGAAAAAATAATTGAAACTCCATACAGTGCTTGAAAATTTTTCGAAATACTTTGCAGTGGTGTTTGTTAAACAAAGCTGTTTTTCACACTGGGCAAGAATAGGCTGCAGAAATGTGATTGAGACACCTGCACTGGGGCATGTAGAAAAGACAGTTTTTGACAAATGAGCATCAGTAGTTCCTCTAGAATTCAAGTAGCAGAAGCTGGTTTTAGTCTTGCAAAGTTGATCTCCTATTGTGAATAGGCTTCTATTGGTGCTGTGGTGAGGTGTCTCTTCTGTATAGGAGAAGGTGGCCACAGTCTTTTGGTTTTCATTGCAGCCGTTCAGATTCCTGGGGGCAGCAGCGAAGTAGGGATGGATCAGGTTAGTTGTGTTCTGCCAAAGTTTTGGAAGGAAAGGTAAAAGCATCAGGGAAATGGTACTAAAGTTGTTTTTTTGTTTGTTCCTTCAAAAAGAACTTGAAAAAGTGAGGGATAGGATGACATGCTTGTATTGTATCTCAACATTCTCTGTTTGGTAATTGGATGCCTTGTTTCTGTGTTCATGGAACTCTTTCTTTTCTATCCAGGAGGAACTGGGCAGAACTATGGGACCTCAGGCCATGGTATGCACATGATCAGGGCTCTGCGAATCAGCACCTCCTAGCTTTCCTATGGGCAGTAATCCTATAAGCATCCCCACAGGCTCTTCTTTCCCTGTAGCAAACTTAGTATTTGTTTTTCTTTTCAGCATTCCCTTTGAGATTTCTCAGCCTTTTGTATAGTTAGACTAGTGCACTTAATATGAAACAGTGATTTAAGAAAAAAAAAAAGCCCTAATCAAGCAAAGAGGAGAAGGAAGTACTAATTGGAGCAGTTAACGAAGGAGAATTGTGCTGTGTGAAGGATTTGGGGGTAGAGAGTAGAAAGGGTTAAAGAATGCAGGAGTGGATGCTGTGTGGTTTTTGTAGGGTAAGAAAAAGTGGAATAAATGAATAAAGAAAAGGGAGGATGGCAGAAGAGTGTTAAGATGAGCAGATTTGAAAAGCTGCTTATCTTTGGTATCAAATCTGTGGTTAGGTTGATGGAGATTGTTGTGTTGATCTGTATAGATTGCTGGGTGCTTGTCTGGCAGATCCTGTAGATCTTAACCTGGAACTGTTCAGTGCATACTTTCCTCTTGTTATAACAGTCTTTAATCTTAATAGATTGCAAGTTCTTCAAGGTGGCGAATGACCTTTTTATCTCTTGTTTGCACAGCACTTGGTATATTGAGATGTAGGTCAATAACTGAGGGTTGTAAATGTTCTTATAAAAGACTGACTACATTTGTGGTTGATACTGATGATCCCGGTGGCACCACATCTTACTACAGTTGTTGTTTGTTATAAGGCTGTGCAGCAAAGGTGTTCTGTGCTGAGAGGCAGTGTTATTTTTTTCAGAATAGCACTAGGGAAGGTAAATTGTTTCTTTCAGCTATTTGATGTGAGTTGTCTTGTTTGTCTGTTTATTTGAAGATTTACATGCTTTGGAAAGAGAGCTTTAAACTTGTAAGGTAAAACAGTGTCTTTACATGGAGAAATCATCTGTTTGGGCCAGTTTGGAAGGCTTTGAAAAATTCGTATGAGTTGGGTAGGGACTTGGATTTTTAGCAACTACGTTTTGCAGAAGCTTCCTGCAAGCTGAACTGCTGATGTCTTAATTGAAACCAGGGAGCTTTTCTGTCCTGTGTCCTCAGCAATGATTTAATTCTGAGCCTTCAGATCTGCTTAGTTTGAACACAGGGGGAGGAACCTTGTCGAGGACATGAGTTGGAGCAAGAAGAATGGGAACAAGCAGGATTGGCCTTGGAATTTGACAGATGGAGAGATGTCTTTGTGGTAGGCTGAGGAGAGCAAAGCAATCTGGGGGGTAGGAAGAAGGCACCTGAAGCCTGGGAAGCAAAAAGTAGGGGAACTGGCCTGAAAACCAGTAGGACAGGGAAAAACAGGTAAGAGGAAACCGGTCTGGTGAGGGTTCAGGGTATGAGGGTGTCAGCTCTTTTCTTGGCTGTGCAGGGAACCCCGAGGGAAAAGGAGCATTGTAGTCTCAAGAATCAGAAAACGAGTGGAAAGAAGCCTGCAGAGTCTTGGTAGAGAGGAGAATTGGAAAGGGAAGTATAAGAACAAGGTGTGAAGTGTGAGGCAGGGATCCAGAGGTTCAAGATATGCTGGGCAAGGAGTCTGACAAAAAATCCAAGTTATGGAAAGTGGAAATAGCAGGAAAGGCTCACGGGCTTGAAAGGAGTCACCCTGAGGAAGTCCGTAAGCAGGGACGTGTTATCAGGGGTGAACTGCAGAAGAGCATAAGGAAGCGGTTAATGGACAGAAAAGTGCAGAAGTGCTGACTGTTTCTCCAAAGCTATTCCAGGGTTCCTCATTCTCATCATATATTTGCTGTATTACCCAGTTTGCTTCTTCTTTCTGTGAAGCAGGACAGAAGCTGCCACAGCTAACTACTCGCATAATCTGGCAATTAATGTTAACAGTAAGTGGCAAAGTGAGGTGTGATGCCGTGTGATGTGGTTTATCTTTCCCCAGCTTGGCTTTATGAAGGAATGGAGATTGCAAATGAGAAGCTTGAATCAAAAGATATTTATGCCAGATATTCAAAGCTGGAAAATTCCAGATTAAAGTTGCTAAACTATTATTGCTTTTGTATTAAGTGAGCATTTTTAGTGATAAACATCTACATACATTTTCTTGCCTTGCTTGACACGTGGAGAGGAGCAACTCTGAAGACAGATCAGGGCTGGGAAATGAAATAGGTTGGGAGGGATACTCAAACTTTTGCCACGACCGAAAGAAGTGCATGTCTAGTAAGACAAAGAATCTTCTGAAGCACCTGTGTGTGATAGTGTCAGAAAGGCAGTGAGCTCTTTCTAAAGGCAAGGGATTGTCTGCTGGACTGTTGCACTATATCTGTCCAGTCAGCAGTACTGGGCAGCCCACTGACAATCAGAAGAATCATTTAAATCAAGATTTTTCACAGACAGCGTTTTTCTAGGTTGGGCTTCAACTCCTCCACCATGAGTTACACTAGTGTCATTTTCATTCATAGAATGATAGAGTACTCCAAGTTGAAAGGGTCCCATACAGATCATCAAGTCCAACTTTTGGATCCGCACAAGACCACCCAGAAATCAGACCATAGAGATGAAGACAAGCAACACAGATAGTACCACTGCCATGTTGGAAATTATCCTGTGCTTTCCTATGTGCTTTGAGAGTTCTCTCGACCACTTCCTTTTTATTGTATTTTAATTGTCACCTGTGTTAGCTCATATTTTTGTTTTGAACTGATGCTATTTGTGGAATGGGAAGAAAGCTGAGTGTTGATCAGACAAATTTAGGTCACGTGCTTTCTTTGTGCGATGCAGAGTGTTCACATCAAAAAGTGATTTTTTACAGGGTGCAGACAAGTACTTTTTAAAATGATGCTTGAAAATGATTAAAGGGAAGCAGGTTGCAATTAGTTAAATTTACTCTCTAGGCTGTCAGTGATAAGCGTGTGAGAGATGAAGATGGTTGTCCAAAAAGAAAACAGAAAGAATGGAATGAGTCAGGGTCTGGAAGATGTGCCATCCCGTGAGAGCTGAAGAGGTGTTTTACAAGTGGTTAGAGTACTGGTTGTAGAAAGAGATGATACCTGAAACTGCAGAGCTCTTCTGTTTAGTAGATTTACAATAATATCTGACAGTTAGAAGTTGAAAACAGAAATACAATATGTTTTTAATAATGAGAGAGATTAAATGTTGAAATAGTTTTTCTCCTCTTAGCTCTTTAGATTAAACTATCTAATTCAGTGGTTTTCTGCCTAAGTCAGCTATCAGTTGAAGTCCCATTGTCTATAAACATCTATTTTTACTGCCTACCCTGCATGGTACATCTCCTGGCCTACATATAATGTATCTAGCTAAATATATCTCATATGGATTGGGAGAGCAGCCATCCTTTCATTAGAAAGTGCAGAATTTATCTGCCTGCTTTTTCCTCTGAATACATCAAGGAAGAAATCCAGTTTACCTCTGTCGCTTGAGACACCTGGGGCACTGCAGTTGCATAGTTCAGTTACTCCAAGCTTGCAGTAAATGCAGTGGACTTGATAGAATTTATATTAAAAACATCTCGTACAAAGTACTACTTGAGTTCCAGATGTTTGGAATTTTCTTTGCGAATGTCAAGCCTGGATGCATCCATGCTGAGGATGGGAAAGCCGTGCAGCTGCTCTCTGGCATCTGGCTGGGAACACGGGTGCAGCACAGTGCAGTAAGAAGGGGCTGCACTGCCCTGACTGATCTGTGCACTTGTTGAAAACGGTTCCCTAATATATTTAAAGGCATGTTGTAGCTGACATTTGTTTGGAAAGTGTCATGTATAGATGCCACGACACACCTATTTGTTTGCCTTTTCAAAAGAGATGCATTTGTTTATCTGTTTCGTCATTATGGCTGGAATAGGCGGGTATTTAACTTTTATATAGAGACTCGAATGAAGTTGTTTGTGATTAAAATACACATAAGTGCAAGTGTCTCAGAATTAATGTTAGTGCCAGGTGTGTATTCAAACTTAGTCTTTGCTTTTGACTGTTAGATTCTGATAGCAAGTAATTGTTAATGACCTGATTCATTATAAATAATTTGACACTGTTATTTTTTCTCAGCTCTCTGAATTGGGTATTTTCAGGAGTAGTTTTTAATTTCTTGTGGAGTTTCTGTTGCTTTGGAAAAGCAATGTCTGTATGAAGTGAGTATTCATATTTTCTGGTAAACTGTTCTTGTAATACAGCACTGTCAAAAATGAGCGCTATGCCTTCAGTCATTGAAGATTATAAAAGCTTTTGTATTCAGTGCCTTGAAAAGTAGAGGTGGAAGGCATCCATCTTCCTAAAAATGAAAGGTTTTCAGTCTATCTCAATAGTAGTTAATTATGATTTAGCTTTTTTTTTTTTTTTTTTTTTTTTATTATCCTGGCTAAAATACATGTAGTTTGAAAATCTGGGTAGCATAAATCTGCAAGACTAATTCATGTCTGCTAAATCATCCAAGCAGCTATTCAGTTGAGATTACCTCATTAACAAAGGGCATTGTTGAGCTTTCTAAGCCTTTGTTAAAAGTGAAGGTTGGTTTTTTTTTTTGTTTGTTTGTTTTTTTTTTGCTGTGGATATGTAGCCTTACTGACTTTTAAATGGATGTATTTTCAGCACTTAGACAGTGAATGCAGACACCTGCCTTATTGTGTTTGTGTGCTGGCTAGAAAGGGCTAAATTAGGGCTTGTGACTTCATTGTGCTGCAGCAGTACAGTGGCACGTGTTGCAGGGGCTTATTCTTGAAGGGGTCTGTGGCTGCCTTACTTTTAAGCTGGATCTGATAAACTGGTAAACCTTCACCTGCCGCAAGTTGTTAGTGCTCAAAACTACCAGAAAAGTACTTGACTGTTTCTTCTATGCGTAAATCGATGTATATCTGAGTTAATATAAGCATTAAAAACCACCAAGCGTTGTCAAAGGCAAATCAGGTATTGGCATTAATGCCTTCTGAAGGGAGCATCTGCTTTTCAGGATCTGTGATCCGCACGTTTGGGAAAGCACGATTTGAAATGTGGTGAGGCTAGGGCAGGGCCTTAAGTTCTATTATACAGAGAAATAAAAGTCATTTAAGACTTGGATTCTAATAATAAGTTTAGTTTGAGATAAAGTGTTTGTTTTTTTTTCTTATTGAACCTAAATGTAGTGACAGCACTATGCAAACATAAGAACAAATGACTTGTAGGTGACAAAATTAGGAATGTATGCATAACATAGAAAGTCCTCTTAACAAGTACCATAGGAGGTGTCTGTTAAATGTCATGTTGGTTTATAATTTTATGTTGTTTACTGAAAGGTAGAGCTTTGTGAAGTTGCATGTGAGGCTGAACAGAAGTATTTTGCTGGTATTTTGGTGAAACAAAGTAAAACTAATACTTTTTCTGCCGAGTTAAAAATAGAACTTCCTGAATGTCTTATCTGCTACAGATGTGACTGCTCACATTCACCAGCAAAGCTGGGCAGTATCACAGCTTTATGTAATCTTCAGCTTGTTTCTGGCTGCAAGAAGCTGACTGAAGAGGAGAACATCCTTCCTGTAGGTACTTTTTGTGCCTCCCATTGCAGAGCAGGGTGCGTGCTCAGCAAGGCAATCCGGCACTGCTGAGTGAGTGGTTACCTGCTTTACCTGCTGTCAAAAGCAGCATGTCCTCCCCTCCAGCTCCACGGTCTTGCACCTCTTGCAGTGGTATCCGACCTTGCGGAAAGCACAACTGGCAAAAGTAAAGTGTTGAGCCTTGCATTTTTCTGGTTTTGGGCAGGGTGAGTTCTGACTGGTTTAGCTCCTGGAGCTGACTTGCCCTCAGGGCAGATGGATATTTAATTAGCTTATGGCAATTAAGGTTGGTTCAGTAAGAAACTGACTTAGGCAAAAGTGACGAGTCAGTTTTAAACCCTCTTCTGTAAATAGTTTTTGTGAATAATAGCCCTGACTATTGATTTCTAAAATATTCCCATGATAAAACAACGCATCTCTAAGCAAGCTCCAAGGTATATTTCAGAGTAAGGATTCACTTTTCAAACCTGAGACAGATGTATAAAAACCAATATAAGAGACATAAATGGGTTTCGCAGTAACTTCCTCCATTGGTTAGCAGTGTTGAAATGGCTACTTAGAAGTGTAAAGAGGGATATGTCCAATAGAACTGATTTGGGTTCTCAATCACAGCTTGGAAGTGTTCAGGAAGGGTTGGTGAGTGTTGCTACTGCTAGCAGAGAACAAAGGATGTGTGTAGGATATCAGATGGGAATCCAGGGAGGGTGATGGCTGTGCAGTGCCTTGGAAGTGTGCGAGTGAGTTAGATCTGAGGTTGGGTGGATGGTAGCAGGATGTGGAGAACCTCCAAGGTGGGTCTCAGCTTGGTGTGGAGATACAGGGTGCTTGGGGCAGTGGGTAGTGAGAAAAGGCATAGTGAGGAGACAACAAAACGATGTGGCTGTTGGAAGGGCTTGGAAGGTGCCTTCATCAGCAGTGTTTTGGGCTACTTCTGCTCAAATGCAGTTTGACTGGGATATTTTTAAGGGGTCTGCATGGATCAAAGTTGAAATTTCCAGGCTGAAGAGGAGTGGGCTGTAGTTCTGGAAATACACGATGTGCAAGGATTTTAGCTCTCTATTAGAGAGAAGGGCAAGAACTCTTATGCCGTAGTTTTATCTGGCTACCAGTCCTGAGCCTGTTTGATGGAGATGGAGCCCTGGTTCTGGACAAGGGAATAGGGATGTAGATTTAGTTCTGTTTAGTTCTGCCACGCTCTGAGCGTCTTAATAGTTCCTTGATTCTATCCTAGTAGGAGAATTAATTTGAACTTGTGGGCTCCGTGCTAAAACCAAGGAGAGCAGCTGCTAAAAAATTGATGGATCTGTTGCTTTTCATGGCACATTCGATTATTTCAGCCAGACATTCCTACCTAATGATCCTTGCTTGAGGTGTACTTGCATTTTGCAGTAAGCTGGAGTATTTCTCACTTTGTCTTTTTCTACTTATCTTTTCTGTGGGTGTTTTGCTAGAGTGGGAAGGTCTTGTGCATCCAGTGATGAGTCTGCTGTCTGCCTTGGTAGTGGACTGAGGAGATGCTGATGCTGTTAGCCCTCTGGTGAATGGAGCTGATCCCTGTCAGGGGCTGAGTTAGTGACTGAAGTTACTGCTCTTTGTTTTTGTTTTTTCTTTTCCATTTCTTTTTTTTGAAGGCTTTTCAGGATATTTAATTGGCACTGGAACAAAAATAAAGTGCAGTGATATCAACACTCTTGAACTGGCAGTAGAGATTCAAAAGCTATCTTCCATAGCTTTCTGAAAGAATTACTTTCAGGATGAAATGTGTATGGAGAAATTTGTTGAAACTATTTTGATTTATATTGTACTTAGGCTCAAGCTTATTCACACATTCAGGATTAGGATTGTTTATGGCAAAATGCAGAGTTTGATATCGAAGCTGGAAACGTATAATATTTCAGAGTTGATTTATTTGATATTGGATTGGAATTTAAACAGCTAAAAATGACTTTTTTTTTAAACCTTAATACTCACTGCATTCTTAGAAAGAGTGGCTGACCCGTGCTTGGGAAAACAGCTGAAATACTGCATGACTGTCTAATTCTGTAGCATAAACAAATTGTGATGCGCTTCTCAAAGGAGGATACAGTCCAAAGTTGGGCTTGAACACATTCTTAGAAGAGAAGTTCAGAGTAAAAACTAAATTAACATTTTTGTTTTCTTTTTGGCAATGCGGGGATCATTCGCAGATGGAGAAAGTATTTTGCATGTGTTTGGAAGTTGCTGTTTAAACACTTGTGTCTTTTGTTTTCCCTCCATCTTTTGGTTCAAACTAAGACTTGAAATATTAAATACATGATACAGTGTATAGTTAAAAGTCTCTGAAACCCAAACTTCAAAAGAAATTAAGCTAAAAACCTCAAGAAAATTTGATTAAAGGAGCATCACAACTGTTGGTCATAGGTCAGTTGGAGGAATATCTGTCTAGCTAGCCGGTAAGAGCAACTGAGAAACACAAATTACCCTGTTGGTTGTCCTTTATGAGCTAGAGAGATACAAGCTGACTTGTCCTTTACAGGATAAAATTGAAAATACATGTATAGTGTTTACCAGTAGGTAACTTGTCAAATTTCAGTTAAAAAAAAACTACATACAGAGTGATGACACCATTTAAAAACTTTGCATTGGTTTGAGTTCTAAGATAAGACAACTATGATTCTGTGCTTTTCCAGCTTATAGTTTATTCAGAGCAAGACCTTGTGCTCTTGTGGTTATGGCTGTACTGAGATTTGTGATAAATAGACACCATGTGCTCAAGACTCTTCATGGACATTTGATTTCTGTGTTTAATATAACTGCTCAGAAGGGCCAATCAAGTAACAGAACTATTTGTTTAGAAAAATGTTTACTAGTACCAGCTTGCAGAACAGATGGTCAGAATGTTCTCCTTGGAAATCACAGTCTAATTTTTCATATGCTTCGAGATTCCTTCTTGAATACAGTCCTTCCCCAAATCCTTCCTCAAATACAGCTATGTGTATGAACTTTTTTTTCCCCATTTAATCAAAACCCAACAAAACTAGGTATTTCTGCATCCAAACTGGTTAGCCATAAATTTATGTATTAATCAAAAGAAGCTCCAACATAGCTGAGAGTCCAAAAGTATGAGATTTCTTAAGCCTTGGTCAAGAGGAGCATGTGCAGAGATGAGGCACAGAAGATCTGTTACAGTTGAAAAGATTATCATGATGGAATGGAGAGACAGAGAGAGAATGCTCACCCATATCTGAAGATCTGGGGTCGCAGGAAAAAACTCCACGAAGGAGGGATCTCCAGGAGGAGATCCTTCTATAGCCCTTAAATGGGATCTGGCAGGAGTGGAGCCTGGTTTCCACACAGCTCACACGGCTGAACTGCCTTCACCTGTACTCCCACGGCTGACCCAGTCCTTTCCTCAGTGGTTCAGACCCTGACTCAGCAGTTCCCATGCAAGGTCCCAGTGCTTGTTCTGCTCCTGTCCATCTCACTGTTTGCATCTGACTGTTCTCCGTGCTTTGGCAGCATTGCACACTGGTTCAGCTAAACTTTTCCTCCACTTCCCATCATGTCATGCAATGCACTGAATTTAACGAATATTTTTGATTTTAATGAATAGTTAGCTTCAGTTAAGGCCCTTTGAACTGATTTGCAGTGTGGAGTACAACTGCTGTCCTTGAAGTGTGCTGGTTACGTGCCTTCTCAGGATGATGGTGTTCAAGGCGGGAGGTTAACTACTGAACTGATTTGGTTTTTATTTGGTTTGGTTTGGGGTCTTTTTTTTTTTTTTTTTTTTGCTTTTAATAGGCAGGCTTTTTTTTTTTTCTTCCTCCAAGATATTATGAAATAAACAAAAAGTCTTCTAGTCCATGTACATGTATCCAAGCACAAGTATATAGGAAGGAGTAGGTGAATGTTTCATGCAATGTCAATTAACCATCTGAAATTTCAGCTGTAGCCTCAGTGCTTCTGTTTTAGTAGGCCTTTTTCTCTCTCATCTTACAGTTCTGAAAGTTGGAGTTGGGAAATGGTCTGTGGAAGTTTTGCTGTGCCATGATCATTTAAGAGAAAAGACCAAAAGAAAAAGGACCGTAGTGTTTTCTACCACTGAGTGCGAACAGCAATTAAGAACCTCCTAATCGTTTGTATTCAGCCTGTTCTTATTGTTTCAAGGGTGTCTTAAGGAGTGACCCACTGTTTTCACTTGTAATGCAATTGCGAATATGATAAATGTGGGAAATTTGGCGTGGTTTTTGATACCCTAAATTATCTCCTAGGAATGTCATCTGCTTCAGAAAAAAAAAAAAAGGCTTTCTCAGAAGTGTGTTCTAGAAAATGTGAGCATTTAAGCAATCCTTAAGATATAAACCTATGTTCGTGCTAAGCCAACTTACAGACTATCTGTCTATGACTCAATGAAAGGCAAGAACACCAGGTGGTGAGATTTTACTATTATTATTTTTAAACGCTTGTAAAATTGGTGACAATGTCTTAGAAATCTGACATTAAATGAAATTCCAGTGATTATAGTGAACAGTACATTTTTGTAAACCTTTCTCTGAAACCTGAAGTGCCCCATTTAGGAAGCTTGGTACAGGTGCAGATAAACTTTCTTGTCTTGCAGGAGGCTGTAACACACACTGAGTTGCTTACTGCTGGGAATCATCTTGTAGATCAGTCCGTGCCTGTCTGTGGCTTCTGTTTGGTAGGAGGGATGATGGAGCTGGTAGTGTTGTTCTCTAGGCATCGGCTTGCTAGTGGTGAGTTGAGTCCTCCCAACTTGTACAATATCTGCAAAGCAGCTTGAAGATGATAATACGATTTCATTACTGTCCTTACTATTGACCAGTGGATTAAAGACTTCATTGCTTTCTCTGGAAGCTTTTTGGCCATTACCTGATTGTTTTGGAATTGGTATCTGAATTACAACATTGATTATGTTATGTGTTTTTTTTTCCTAACACCTTTACATTTAAGAATGCCAGAATTTTTAAAAAGTCCTGTTGTTAAAGCACAACTGTATCATACTGTCACTAAAACTTACTCTAATAAACTTTTGGAATCTCCTCTGTGTAATTCTGTACCTTGTGTGAACATCTGGAGTTTCTTGGAGTCATGAGCCTGTGACTGATGGCCCGCATTGTTCTTCAGATATTTGGCTTGTTTCTTCCTTGGAGACGATCGATAAAGAAAATCATGTTTATTTTTGACCTTCATCACGGCCATAGGTTTCTTTGCATTTAGAAGCCATGGAGCATTTATAAAAGGCTTTTCTGTCCTCCTTGAGAATAAATTAGGCTGTATCTGAAGCTCTGGTTCCATGAGAAACACCCCAAAAACTGTGGACAGTGTCCTGGCTGTGGAAACTCTTTCCCCACCCTCCAGTCCATGAATGGTGTTCTTCAGAATGCAGCTCTGTGGGATCATATGCTCATTTTTCTGTCTTTGACTGTTTACATACATATTCCAGAGCTTATTCCTCAAACTCGATGAGAATTTTCGTACTGACACCCATATACAGATATTTTTAGAATATGTCTACTGTGAAGGAAAAAAAGGTCGAGGTGTCATAAAGGTTAATGAGCTCTTTCTGTAGGTTTTCTTATTGTTAGCAGTTTACATTAAAAGTGATGTAGTCACCTTTTGCTGTGATTTCTGTCCAAAGTTAGAAAAAAAAAAAAAAGGGGGATATATTCCTCCTAATCAGTGGAGATGATCGAATGTCTGCATTTCTATGAGAGTAAATCCCAAGCTGTTGTCAGAGCACTTCACTTGAAGAATTTGGAAACATTTTCAGACACTACACTTGGTATAAATGAAAACAGAAGAAGTTGTGGCGGTTTTTTTTTTTTTTTTTCTTGTTTTGTTTTGTGAGGGAAACCTGTGCTACAAATAGAATGCTAACGCTGGGGATTTTTCTCGAATCCACATTTTACCCATTTTATATACTGTCTATATGCTAGTAGGCATGCTTTTAAAATGCTGCCTTTTTTTTGTTTTTTTTCTACAGTAAAAATAGCTTGCTGCTTATTGAAAAACAAGGCAGACCTGTGCCTCAAAATCCAAATGAAACTGCTGCTTAGCTGAGGCTCTAAAGAGGGCATTTATATGTTGTGGAATGAATGGCATGCCTGCGCTAGCTCTCGCGGGCAGGATATTTCCAAGGTATCAGACTGAGCTGTATGTACTGCTGTCTTCCCCCTTTGGATAGCAAGGTTTCTCCCTTAGCAAAGGCTGAAGGATCCCTTGCTGCATTGAGAGGAGTGGGGTGGGCAAGGGGGACAGAGGAGGGCTGTAAAACACTTAGTGAGGTAATCGTATGTGTTAAAAGTCTTGTTTTTATTTCTTTTTCTTCCACCCAAACTGCCCTGCAGTCGTTTGTAGGCTCCTTGTACTTTGCAAGTTGGTGTTGTTTTTTTAATCATTGTTCTTTGAGCAGTGTAGCTAGGAATTTCCTGTTCACGTTTTACTACAATGGTTTGTTTAAAATGACAGACCGCAGTCTTTTTTCCTGACCTAAAACTAGATTAGCCTTGAATGTTGGACAAGTCAGACAAATAAAGAGGACAGACGGTATTTGCTTATGTCATGGAGGGTGGCCTTTTAACCGGGCTCAGTTGTATCAAATACCACAAGTCACGTTTCTTAAATATTTATTAAGACAAATAAACACAGTTATTGTATGAACTGGCAAGTCTCCAAATTCCTATCTCTTTGATTCTCATGGGTGGGTCACTTTTAATCAGAAGAAATATTTTTAATAAAGGCTTAGATATTTACTACATGGCCGAATCCAGGGTTAACTCAGTTCCCTGCTCTCCCCCTGTTGTTGTATTTACAAAATGCAACAAAACAGTCATCAGCAAAGTTCAAGTTACAAAACATGGCAGCAAAACAGTCAGGAAGTGCTGAAAATGGGAATGAACCTGTAGTTTTTCAGTACATCTGGTGTCCGTTTTAAAGAAGTAGCGTAATCTTCCCATGTACCATCATAAATTTACTTTCAAACTAGGGGAGAAAAAAAAAGTCCCCCAAGCCCAACAGTGTTGGATTCAGAAGGAACTGCAGCTTCCTTACACAACTTCTGTTTATGCGGGACAAGTTCCTTGTATAATAGTGCTAATGTATGCAAACTGCACACCTGTGTGGATGGAGCTGTACAGGTAATACCGCTGTTGATTTTTATCTGGAAAGAGATCAAATCTCTTTTAAAAACAAAGCATGACCCCTCTTCAGATTTTTAGTTTACAAAAGAACTACCATAGCGTGAATTGTGGTGTGGCACAGCATAAGAATTTTGTGCAGTTCTGGAGGGATGGTGCACCAACTGGTCTTAAAGGGGCTGCAGAGCATCAGACTCCAGAATGTGCACTTGATGCAGTGCTCTTAGGTATTTTCTGTGCAAGAATGTCTGTGCAAATGTGCATGTAAAATTCCAATAAACACGCTAAATTAATTTTCAAGCTGGGAGATGTCAGATTTGTGAAGTTGTGGTGTCTGTAGCTGATATGACACACAGGCATGTCATTACAAGGGTGTTGCCAGTTAAAATACTCAGCTGTTATGGTATTTCCAGCTTAGCATCTAACTTTGTTCCACCCAGCAAACAGTCACATAAATAGGACTAGCTGTGGATTTTTAAAGGAAATATTTAATGTATTTTTAAGGAAAATAACTTTTGGGAGGGAAAATATTTGGGTAGTTTGCACGTGAATGTCTAGGGTAGGGCAGGGAGATGCCTTGCGGGATATCAAACTTGCTGTGCTAAAGAAGCTTGCAGTGGATATGGAAAATGTCACCATTTATATAAATCAGGTATTTCCTTGAGTCCCGGAACTAACAAAGCCTGGTTTCCTGTGGATTTGTGTCTTACAGCTGATTGACTTCAGCATCTGGGAAGGTGAATGTTCTGCTGGATGCTTTTTGCCTTGCATCTGGGGTATTTGCATCCACTTGCTCCCTACTGGTTTTTCTGATACCTGAGGAGGTGTGAGCATTAGCTTCTCTCTCTGCTGGGGCCCCTGTGTGCTCCAGGCTCCATAAGTAGTCATATTGCTTGGGGGCTTTCGGCAAAGTTTGAAGTTGACTGAAGGAGTAAAAGCCAAATAGACTTCTAACAGTACTATTACAAAAAAAAAAAAAAAAAAAGCATATCCATATTTTGGTAAGAAACTGGACCTCAAGATCTTGATGTGTGTACATGTGCGTATACATATATATACATATATATATATCTATATATGTATACGCACACATATATATAATGTCTCTGCCTGTTAGTGTTTGGTAGCCAATTAATTGAAACAAAAGCCAAGTCTTAAAACCAAACATTTCCGCCTTTTTCTTGATAAAAAGAGCTATAATTAATTAGTATAAATACATTTTGAAATTACAGTGTGCCACATCTTATGGTATAAGCTTGGCTGTCACCATTCTGTGGAGTGTGTGTTTGTATGATTGTGTTATCAAAGAAAGGACAAATGTAAGCTTACCGTGTAATTGCTGGGCTGCATGATCTGTGCTGTGCTGCCAGACTTTTTGGTCTGGCTTCCCTCAGGTATGAGCAATCAAGGCAACCTTGTGTTAGAAGAGATCCAGAGTCCTGCAGCAGATTTGCTGGTGAAATACCTGCTGTTAATGAACCTCCTGGAAGTGACAGCAGCCCGTGTTTGTCCCTGTGGATCAAAGGTGTATGGTCTGAAATGCTCTCAAATACAGAGAATGACATCGGTTTTGTTGTCAGCAAAGACTGTTTTGGTTTTGGCCGTCATTGAGCATGAATTTTTCTACCTGGAAAAGCTGGAGTTCAGTGAGCTTGGGTCTGAATAAGCAGTGCCCTAGATCCTTCATGTGAATGCTCTTCGTGTAGCAATATGGGTGAGTAGTTTATTCCACTAGATGAAGTAAGTGAGATGAATAAGGTGAGTAAGCAATTTCATTATGAGATGCTCTCAGTTGTGTCTAAATGCTATGTTGCAAATTCGGCTCGTGCTTTGAGCTGGTTGGGAGCCAGGTAGCTGTGGTTAATGCATCTCTGAACCTGAGCTAACAAGCTCAGGGAAGGGAGGTTCTGCTAGATGAAGTGCAGTGCCATGCTAAGGTAGCTGGAGACTGTGTGCATCCAAGTGGGGACTGAGCTGATTCGGATCTGCCCAAAACATCCTACTTAGACAAATTCTGAAGTGTCTACCTGTAACACAGTGTGCGTGGATTTACAGTACCTTTGCCAGAATATTACTTTCTTTAGAGATCAGCTACCTTCGCTTTCTTTTGTGTAAGTCGGGACGCTTGTCCTGTCTCGTGTTTATGAACATTAAACGTGTACTAGCATAGTATTTATCACCATGGATTCATTACAGATGCTTTCATAATTTTCTTATCTCTTGATCAGCAGTAGTACAGTGTTTTGTATATAATAAACTGCTGTTAAGAGAAGCCATGACTTCAGGAAGGTTTGTGATACTATCCGGTCAGGATACAGACTTGGAAGGATAAATTGAATCTCTGCAGCAGACGATTAAGTTACTCTTTTAAAAAACTTTGTAGAAGTACAGAAAAAAGTCTTTAAAGTTTTCTTCCTGGTCTTCCAAAACCCTGCGTTAGGCTCATTGCCTTCTCAGCTGTACGAGTGGTGGTGCCTTTTCTGATCTCCTCTCACGGCTGTTGTGAAACACCAATCCCAAAATGTCATTTCACTGTTGTAATTGTGCCTGCCCAGCCACAGAGAGAGTGGGTTCAGTGGTACTGACTGGGGTTTGGGAGGTAGTCACAAAAATGGTCTGCCACAGGCGTTTTGTGTAATGTTACTTCTAAACTCCCCGAGAAGTTTTCAGCATGGGCCCTACTGACTGTATTCCTTACCTCAGGGCTCTGAGCACCCAGATCAAGCTGTGGGTGTGCCTGTTCATTTCAGGGGAATTGGACTCAATGACCGTTAAGGATCCCTTTCCAACTCAAGTGATTCTATGATTCTACCTCACGGTGGCATTCAGGTTGTAAATGAATAATGTGATTGTATGAACACAGTTAAAACAAGAGGAATGTACAGATTCACATCTTGTTTTTGGCTTTGTTTGCTAACTTACAAATCACTTTCTAAGATCATTGACACTTAGGCACTCAGTTATAGCCTTTCAAAGATGGAAGGCCTCAGCTTCTGAATAGTGTATTACTTTGCTTAGTTATTTGAAATGAAGTTTTGCTGATGACATCAGGAAGAAGGTTAGGAATGAGCAAGCTTAATTTTTGGATAGAATTGTGTGGTTTTTTTTTCCTTTTCCCTCCTTTCCAACTTGCTACCAAACACAGTTTTTAAAGGAGCATTAGAAATTGTTGGAGTTCTTTGGCCTTATCAAATTTATGCTATAATTGCCAAGCACTATATGATAAACAGAGATGTCTTGCATTTTCTGTATATGCACTTTGTATTTTTTAGCTGTGCAGTTTGAGTTGCATGTTTTTTATTATGTTGGTTGGGGTGAGTATTAAGTGTTCTCTGTTCAGAACCATTGGTGGTTCAGCAGCTTAGTCTATGGGGATTTTGCCTGGGGAAAGCTGTAGCCATAAGGGTATCAGACAACTTTTGGAGGTGAGAAAGATGAATGTGACTATTGAGAGCATGCAGTAGAAAAAACAATATTTATAAATGATCAAAAATTACTCCTCTACAGCAAGTACAAAGAACACAGTAACCAATGAGCAAATGCAAATTCTCATCTACAAAACACTGTTTTTCAACGTAGTCATCACCATTGGCTGTGCATTTTCACCAGCAATGAAGACGAACCTGCATGTTGCACTTGTGACAGTCTGCTCCAGCAGAGAAGACCCACTGTCACTGTCACCACTGCTGGAATGCACCACCCACCCACCCATCACTGTACATACGTCTATTTTTGGTCTCCAGAAATGCTCAGCAAGCATTGATGAATGTCAGCGGGTGCCATTTTTATCCACGTGGATGGAGTAATTCATTGACACACCTCTGCTTCCATGTCAGACGCCATTGTGTCAGATTGCCCCTCTGCTGCTATCTGTCACATGGCAATAACATATAATGAGATACTGGTGTTCAGTGTCTACGACTGTACCTCCAACATTGTGAGCTGGTGTAATGGAATAGGAGGCATTGCTTTTGGAGCAGCCCTCAGACGTTGGGATAGTTTCCTAATGTGAATGTATTTTGATGGCTACTTTTAAAGAAAGTAAGAAATAAAAGGAGAGTTAATGTTGTAGCTCTGAAAACAATGATTTTTTTCTCTTCTCAACATTAAAATTCTGATGGATGTTTAAACATGCCAGAAGAACTTGACCGTGCTTACTGTCATCCTGTCTTAGGAGCTATTGAATTCAGTAACGTCTTAGACAAACTACTATTGAAAACAGCATTTGTGTAATTTGTTTTCCTTTCAAAAGCAATTAGTCTATATGCGAGAGCTCTTTAAATATTTTTGTTTACTTTCATACTGTTCTTGGATCACATAAAATGTTACATTGTGAAATAATTCTGGCTCAGCTGTCACCACATTGCGTCTTATCCTTTTAAGAATTCTGGATTTGTATTATGGCAGCAACAAGGGCATCCTGTCCATTGCTCTGTCAGTGTTCATTTTCTGGGAAAAAGTAAATGTGGGATAGTTCCCCTTTTGTACGTTTTCTGGAATTTGGAGAAGTACGTATTATTCAGTCAGAAATGTGCTTGCGTCCACAGATGCCTGCCCTTCGCACCACTGCAGTGCCACCTTGCAAAGCAGCATGTTTTAGAGATGTCCTAAGTAGCCCTATGGTGCCTTGCATTTTGTACTGTAGGATATATGGATTTTTTTTTTTTTTTCATTAATCTGTTCTGAGGAGTTTGGTGTTTGGCTGTGGTTGCTTTCAGTGTTTTTTTGTTTGTTTGTTTGTTTGTTTTTTCCCCTAAGTAGGATGAAGATCAGAGTTTCACTTAAGTCTTGACTAATTTTTTTAACTTGGTGTATTAATCAGCGCTGCTCCTTTTGCAAGGAGCCTGGGAAAATTAATCATCCGCAGAAAACTAACTTTTGCAGGAATTGGAAAGGCTAATGCTCTGCATTAGTAATAAGATGCATTGCTCAATATATGGCCAAAGGGAAGGGGGGAAGTCTAGACTTTTTCAGCCTGGTGATTAAAAATACCTTGTTAGTTTTATAATTGTTTGCTCTTTTGATGACGGCTGTAGGGGAAATAAATCTAGATGAAACTGCAGTAGTGGTAGTTCCTTATGGAGAGAGGAGGCAAAATAGATTTAATTCAATAGAAAACAAAACAGTTTATTTAATCAGTGGTATCTTCATTGTACTCTAGCTAGAGTTTGAGGGCAAAGTTATCATGTTGGTTTTTAAAATCTCTGTGATGTTTAAAAATTCAGGATCTTTCAACTATGATGAGGAAGAAGGAAAGGAAGGACTAAAGAAGTACCTTTGCTCTTCTGACAACTGCCATCTCCAATAATTCCCTTTTGTATTGCTGGGACAGTAAGGAATCGGAAAATCCAAATTGTCCAAATAAGAATCATGTGGATTTAACTCTGGAAGAGCTGAGTGTGATGTGTGTAAACACCTGAGCTCACTTACAGTTTGGTAAGGCATGCGAAAGGAAGACAAAGGGTCGTGGCAGAGAGGATAGGTTTTTCTGGCAACAGTTTCAGACTGGGGAATGGTGAGAAAATCTTTTCTTCAAATTAGTTATTTGGCTTTGGCGCAAGCAGAAAGGTTTGATTGTATTTTCTGTTTGTTTGTTTGTTTGTTCCCCCCTCTCCCCCCAGCTGCCTTCTTGCCTAACAGGTAATAGTAAAAGATTTTTAGAAAATGATACAACAGGAAAAAGTGTGCAGCAGAATAACTACACAAGAGTCATTACCACATTTTCCCTGGAATTTCCTGTCCTGCTTGCATGATCCCCTGCCTTCCCCATGCTCTGCTGTTTCCCTTTCAGTTCACACAGGTTTCCTAATAGCTTTTGAGTAGCTGGTGGTAAATTTTTGAAGTCCTGATCCCTTAAACGGACTTTAGTCACAAAGTTTTCGACACACATTGGCATCTGCTGTCTGGAATGGAAATCGTGGTTTAGTCTGCTTCATGCCCTCCTATTACTGGACCTCCTGAAGCATTGCTTAACTCAGCTAAGCAAGCAGGCTTCCAGTGCTTCTGAAATCTGTGAATTTTCTCTTTCAGGCTACTTGGACATTGAATCACTACATCTTTCAGTAATGAGAAATGGGTGGAGTTGTTGGGAAAAGTCTGCCACCTGCCTCAGATTTTGCTGGTCAGCTCTGAAATTCAGGACAGTTCCATGTGCCATCCTCACTTCAAAGCATGAGAGTCTTTGATGGTTAGAGCTTTCCCACAAGTAATTTTGAAGAAAGTAGTTAGGTGGCAGTTAAAGAAACTTGGAGTTCAAATGCTTCCTCTGCTAGTAACAACAAAGAGCTGTGAAATGCAGGGAACATTTTCTTTGATAAGGCTACGTATCATCCCTGTGGGATCAGTAATTTTCTTTATTTTCAAACAAAGCAAGCATCATGTCCCTTCTGGCAGCACTGGGAAGAGTTTAGGTTTCTAATATGTCTGATCTAAACCTTCACTGCTGTTCCAAATCCATCTGTCCAACTTGCTTTTTGCTGTGTACCAGACAGGCTTCTTGGAAATATGAATGTTTTTCTCTTTCCTCTGTTTCTCCCGAAGTTCACTGAGTCTGCATCTCTGATATCAATACACTTGTTTTGTTTTTTCTTGGTGTTGCATGTGAGTGTTATCTGCATTAAAGTTAGACTTGGTTTTATTTGGAAAAAAAGAAGAGAAGCTGGCCGGAAATTTTAATTGCAGTTACTATGAAAAATTGTTTTTGGAAGCATATTGTTGAGGATAGGTCTCAAACTACGGTAGCTCTCTCCCTTTGCACACCTTTCTTTTAAGGGTTGTTTGTCAATCATTTTAGTAGTTAATTTTCTTTTGAATATCTGATTATTCCACCAGTAGCTCCCAGGGTGGTGGTGGTGTTTTTAAACAAATCTTAAATAAATGGATTAATTTGGCATTTCCAAAACATCAGTATCAAATTCCTGTGTTGCATCCTGACATGCACAAGCAATGACAGAAGTGTTCATATTGTGGATCACTGGTACTGGGAGCTATTACTATTGTTTGGCGGTGGGTATTTAGAAATGCTTTTTGGGTTTTGGTTTTTTATATGCAGTTGCAAGCTTGACTGTCACCAAGAACAAAACTTTGTTCTTTCCCTGAAATTTAGAAACCTATCTAAGGCACGTATCCCAGTGCCTAAATGAACTTTTCCTAATTGAGATGCTTTTATGATATGTGTAAGTTCTTTTCATTTGTATTACAGTTGTATAGTCAAACACAGATGCATCCTAAAATGCCAGCATTAAGGTCTGCGACTGTTGCAAGACTGCTTTTATTTACTTGGTTGCGTTCGGTTGTGTTGACTTTTTTCCCCATAAGGAGCCTCGCAGTAATACAAAAACTTGATTAATGGTTTCTTACCAATATGAGGAGGTGTTGATTGCCTCCCTTTTCCTCCACATTGTCTCTACACAAAGTAGCAGTGAATCATGGAGTATCCCAAGTTGGAAGAGACCTGCAGGGATCATCTCATCCAACCCTCGACTCCACACAGAACCACCCCAAAATCAAACCCTGTATCTGACAGCACTGTCCAGACGCTCCTTGCACTCCGGCACTGGGGCCGTGCCCACAGCGCTGTGCATCCCGTTCCCCGCCCACCGCGCTGTGGTGCAGCCCCTTTCCCTGACCCCCAGCCGCCCTCCCCTGACGCAGCTCCACGCCGTTCCCTCGGGCCCTGTCGCTGTCACACAGAGCAGAGCTCAGCGCTGCCCCTCTGCTCCCTGTGAGGAGCTGCAGCCGCCATGGACCAGTCCTGTGTTGAAACTGTAGTCTGTTCACACTGTTTGCAGCCATTCTCTTCTCCAGCTATGCTGCTAGTCCCCTCCCTTTGCCTCTCCTATTTCTCTGTCCATACCTCCTTTCACCACTTTTGGCTTTCTCCTCTGGCCACCTCCTCTTCTTCCAGCACATCTCATCCTTCTGTGTCAGGGTGTACCTGCTTATTTCTGTTTGCCTGTGTTATTCAGGTACTGAATGGATCACACTGAGAGTGGAGAAAGAATATGAAGAAAGTTTCCACTCCAGGAATTCAGCAGTTCTGGGCACAGAGTGACAAATAAGGGTGTGCTGGAAATGTTTTGCAGCTCTGTGCAGCTGGAGCATGCTCTGTGATATCCTGGCGGGTGGGAGCTGGGAGAGGTCTGGAGGAGCCAGTGCGTGTTCTGTGGAATCTAAATCTACAAAGAACAGAGCTTTTGTACTTCAGAAAATTACTCTGAGCATGTGCAAGAATACATCCTCACCCTTCCACTCTCCTGTGCCTTGGCCAAGCTTGAACTCTTTTCCACAGGGGTAGTAGGAATTCTGAAAAAGTCAGGACTCAGTATTTGTAGTGGAAATTGTCTCTGAGCATCTGCAGGAATCCTAGCGTGGAGGTGAGAAGGGACAGCTTTTTTCCTTTTTTTATTCTTTCAAGTGGCTGAGCTGTTCCAACTGAAACTCCTCACCAGAGATGAGAATGAGACATGCCCTGCGGGAGAGAGAACTTCAGTGAGAACAATTTCAGTCTAGCAAAATAAAAAGCAATCAAAAAATTTCCTAATGAGGTGATGCTTTACAAGGCACACCAGGCTTCCAAATGGATGATTGGCACTACATTAGGGTGAAGTAGATGATACAACCTTATACACCAGACCAGTATTTGGGTTCCTGCTTTTTTTTTTTTTATTATTATTTTTAATTTTTATGCAATACTTGCAGTTGAACAGTTCAGATACTTATTCTGCAATGTACATCTTTTTCAATGTAAACTAACACCGCTCTTAACCAATATGGAAAATATGCTCTAGGTCAACCACAAGATGTTGGGCTAGATGCAAGAATTACCAGCTAGAGTTTTGTGGCCAGTGTTATGCAGAAGGTCAATTAGTTGATGACAGTGGTTCTTTCTGACCTTGAAATACGGACCTGGCCAGCTGGGACCACACTGTGCTGTGACAATGAAAGTCAGAGGCTTCCCATGGCTTCTGACTTCTTTGAAGGCTGAGGGCCATGGAAGAAGGGGTCTGTAGCTGGCTTTCTGTGACTCTTTCTGTCTTCCTCAGGGAAGATAGGTTTTCCTGGAGCTCCTTTTGGATGGGGAATTGAAAGCTATGCTCCCAAAATATCTCTATTAAGTGCAGAGGAATGCTTAAATACTGAAGTCTAAGCAAGATTACACCCACAATATGTTACTCTGCAGTGCAAGGCGCCTCTGAGTGAGCAGTATCCAAAGGACACTTTCTAAGAGGCACCCATACCTTCTGGAGGGATTTGTCATATGCAAACAATAACAAACAAAGCAAACCACAGAAGTTGATTTCCTGAGCTGCTGCAAATGGAAGCATGTTTTTAACACTCCTTTTCCAACACAAATGTAGGAAGCTGGCAAAGTAGCTAATTTCAGTGCTCTAGAAAGGTTTAGAGTGAAATAATCTACGGAAACGGAAGCCTCTATTTTTAACTTTCTCAGTCATGAGAGATGGAGAGGAAGAAGAGGAGGCCATCTACTGTTGAAGTCTCATCAGCATGTTACTCTTTATATTTAATCTAATTTCCACTGCTGTTTTGATGAAGAGGTAGTTGCTACATGTGGATGTTCACTTATGTACAAATTTAACATCAGTGTAGATGTAGGAAAATGTGCTGTCTAGTGTAATTGTTATTTCTTGTTGATTGATTTTTTTCTTTTCCAGTTTTTTGGAACTTTAAAAATACATGATGTATTGATTTAATTTTTGATTTAGCATCTTGTACTGAAAAATAATATTTTCCTAGTATTTCTAAATATTATTAATTTGGAGTTTGAGCAGATTGTCTTTTTTTGTTTGTTTGTTTTTCTTATTGTCCTACTATTGTTCATAAAAATTACATTATTTCTGTATTTTATGAGTACTTCCTCATATTACTTTGAAGATCTAGCTTGAAATTTAAATGCAATTCGTTGTGTAACTACTGGCAACCATAGAAACAGTGACATCAATCTTCATGCCTTCAATCTCTTGAAAACTTTCACATGAACATAAATCTGCATAACTATCTTTTTTGAGAATGTATTACTAAGGCACTGAATTGATTGCAGAATGCACAGCATTAGTTTGCATGTTGGAAATTAAGGAGGTCTGTGGGAGACGGGTATATTTGGAAAACTGCAATATTATTGAGATGGCCACTGTTTTCCCAATTTTTAGTTAAGTTTTCCTAGAAGCTAGGAAAATGCTCATTGGTGGTTGGGGGTGGCAATCTGGAGTGTGAAAGCAGTTGTAAACAGGCCGTAAGAATTCAACAGATGTTAAGAATTTTAGGCATACCCTTCCCCCTGCCACACCTTGTTGTGTGTATGAACATCATGTATTTGTATCTTGCCTTTATTTGTATTTGTAACTGAAGGTTGACAACCTTGAGAATAAAAAAGCTTAGAAAGTGTGTAGACCAACATGTAAAGTACAAATAATTTGACAGCTACATATGTAACTTTAATGTCAAGAGAAAGAGGGAGCAGTGAGAAGAAATGTAGCCAAAGCTGCAAACCCTGCAGAAACATTGCATTATTTTTTTTTTTTTTTTTTTTTTTTTTTTTTTTTTTTTTTTTTTCTGAGACAGTTGCAGGGCTTTAAAGAAGTAATTTTTTTTAATTTTTTTTTATTATTATTATTATTATTTTTTTTTAGAAAAAATTGCTCCAGTGGTATAAAAGAGCAAAGATTTTAGGGCAATGCAGTGTTCTTTAGATCTGCTGATAAATTTGGAACATCATGGAATTTTAAGCACGTTTTTCCTTCATGAGTTTATCTCCAGGCCACCTTTAGTGTCTTAAAGGTAACCACTAACTGTTTTCGTAACAACAGTTAAAATATAGTTTACTGGAGCTTTTATTTAAGCAGTTGAATTGAGGTTTCTTATGTGTGTGTTAACATACGGAATATTCACTAACGACCTGTCCATCACCACCTCTAGGCAGCTGAAGCACATGCCCATATCTGCTTGACTAAGGGGCTCCACCTTCTGAAGGAGAAAAAAAAAAAAAAAAAAAAACCCCAAAAAAGCCAAACCAAAACCAAAGTTGAATAATGAGGTGACTGCCATATATTGCAAGAAATTGAGACTGAAACCAAAAGCATCAAGGTTTATGTCAACCTATTTCCACTCAGGTTGCTTAGAGTTATGTTAAACTTACTAAATCTTGTGGAGAACTACTGAAATGGTAGTCTTGGATTGTGTGTGTGTGTGTCATGTTGGTTGCCCTCACTCACTCCTACATCAACTATTGCTTTGTTAATAGAGTTCAACAACTGAAGCAGCAGACTGGAAAGCCCGTCTTGTGATCTAGACAAGGCCTGCTGGAACATCGTGGGATGCCTCTCTGATGGGCAGTGGGTGCCCTGCAGAGAGGGGGCATGGGCCCAGGCTGTGTGCTCTGGGGACACTGCAGTCAGCACTCCTCTGCTCTGCAGGCAGTGAGTGTGTGGAATTGCATGTTAAAAGACATTAGCAGAAATGGTGCTGGAACCTATAAAACTTAGAGGAATGCGGTAATTGAAGGAGTTTGAGAAATGCCATATATGGTACTTTTAGGAAACTTACAGGATACGTATAGCATGTTTTTTGAGGAGGATGGAGAATGAGTGAAGCTGTTCTCAAAAGTTCAAATGAGAAAATCTTGAATTTCTAATATTAGCTGACCGTATAGAGTTTTCTGAGTGTGAGACATTTGTTTGCTGTTTTACCTCTCAATTTGTTTTTAATAGGATGTATGTGAAGTCATGGTATGCCGAGTCTTTTGGCACTTATCTACACATCACTTTGTTCTGAGACTTGAAAAGAATGGTCTCTTGAATATATATTTTTTCCAACCATTGTTTTATACTTAGTTCAGTTGCATTTACTTTTTCCTCCCATTGTTAGTCGCTTTCTGCTTTATTTCTCTAGAAACTGTTTTTGGTAACTTTTAAAATGTGGATTGTATTTTTTTTAGGTATAATTGAGTAATAATTATTGCTGGAAATAGTTTCAAGAAATTAATTTCAATAAAGTTCAATTGAATATGCTCTAAGGATAGCAGGTTTTTGGAGGATTGGTGCTTAAAATATTTTAAGACGTCGAATAACTTAATACTTTTTTCTTAGGAGTGCTGAGCTTGTTTGTGCGTATAGTCATGGCAGATGTCTGGTTTTAATATCATTAAATTTAAATTTACCTCTTGGGAACACTAGTAAGTATAGTTTGGCTGTAGTGTATTCTTCTCTCAGTCTGCAGAAGTATAAAATACCATCAGCATCGTGTTAGTTGACCTGTTTTCTAGCATGATGAGCGTTCTCAGTGTGTGAAAAGAGTTTTCTTTGATAATAAAGAGCTGTAGACCTCAGCAGACTGTAATTGTGCATGTATGCCAAGGTTCCAGTGCTAACCTCTGTGCATCTGCAACTACTTCTTGGTTTCAGACTGAAGATTAACAGGTAACCTCAGTTTTGCTGAGAATTGACTAAAGCTATAGTCTGTTCACAGAAATGATTTTCAGTGCTGTTTTTTTATCAGAGAATGTTTACGTTAAGCCTTATCTCTGCCACAGGAATGGTACGTAATGGTATGTGGTGTAAATTAATAAATAGATATTGCATGTTTATTCCCAGGCTGACTAGTTGCTAGGGAAAGATAAATGAAGAGGTGAAGAGGGCAGAACGCTTTCAGGAGGGCAAAGAGAACTGCAGCAAATGTATGGAAGCCTGAATTACCAGTGGCTGTCAGAAAAATCTCACTTCAAAGTTTTGATGAACAATGTAGTCTAGCAAGGTCAGATTTAAGGTAACAAGCTTGTCAGCAAACACTATCTTAATCTTTCTGGATATAGGATGCTTGAGGTTAGTGAGAGAATGTAGTAGATGGGACAGCAGCTGTGAAGACCTTCTGGTTTTGCTTTTGTGTTCCTCTAGGGATAGAATCATTAAAGTTGGAAACGACCTCTAAAAGCAGCGTTAATAGCACACTGATGTTTGGTTGCTGGTGAGCAATAGGAACATGGCCATGAATTCTACTTTCTTTCCAGTTCTTGCCTCCTGGGAGATTGGGCGAATGGCTGTGTGATGATGAGCTGGTGCCAGGTTACACTACCACAGTTATATACACATATGCTCATAAATGCATCTTCACAGAAGCACGTTTCAAGATCTGTTGTCCTGGTTATTCTTAAACAGTTTGGTTCCCAGATTCCTCAATTTCTGGTAAAATTCCCAATTTTTCTCATCCTTCAATTTAGGCTTTTGATTCTCATCTCTCTTTTTTTCAGTGTCTGCAGGCCTCTTACTAGCCTTCTTTTTCCTTCTGTTTTCTGTTTCAAGATATCAGGTCACCTGCTGCCCAGGCTTCAGCCCTCCAGCTGCAGCCTATGTCTTGTTGCTGATCTTAGATTCTGGCCAGCTGCTTTGTTCCCCATAACTTCAGCCTGTCTGTGCATACCCAAACAAAACATGTTTTAAAGTGCTCATGGACTGCCTTACTTAACCCATCTGCCCCCATTTTTTTTTCTTGCTCAGCCTCTGTAAAGACAATAAATAATAGAAACAAAAGCAGTTTTCTTAAAAAAACTGACTTTTAACCCAGCTGTGGTTTCTGAAGAACTTTGCTTGTCTTTTTGAAATACTGGTGTATTTTCAGCAAGAATCTACCATAATATTTGTGTCCTGAATTTGGTCGTAGCTACTGTTTAGAAACGTATAGCTGCTTGGAAAACTTGGCTGTATGGCATATCTCAGCAGTTACTGAACGGCCAGATAAGTTTTATGAGAGCTGTAACTGGAAGTCACATACATACTCTTTTGTATTTCAACAGAGTGACCCAGTATCTCTTAGCTGCTTTGATTTTTGGAAGTATGATAAAGGAGAAAAATAAGTGTATTATTGTTGCTTGTTAGTAATTGCTTACTGTTTCTGTAATTGAACAGAAGGTAGAATAGAAGTGGTCCTTGGTTAAGTTTATTGTAGGTGTCTGAAATAACCAGATGTAAGCGTATTACAAAAAAAATGTGTTTCTGGTCACCTACCCTATTTTGGATTATATGTGGCAGAAAGCACATTTGGTATATAATGGAAAAGTGTTAATGAGATTTAAAAAAAAAAATGTGGAGAGGGAAAATGAGAGAGATAGCTGTCTACCACGTACTTCTCTTGCTGTACTTCTGCATTACGTGCTATGAAAACAACCAGTGCTGGTAACAGTGAGGTCCTGATCACAGAACCTGGTCTTTGCAGTGAATCCTCTTTTTTTGTACTTACTATCATTCATAGGTGTATGGTAGTAAGGACTTTCTCCTGCAGGTTGCGTTTGAGAGGCAGTGTCTATGTTTGCTTGTGTTTCATTTCTTGATCCTGTGGTGCTGTGCCACATAAGCCTAGGTAACTGTAAAACAAGGACCTCAATGGACTGAGGGCTGAGATGGCTTATGAGGTCACGATCCATGTCGTCCTGTTGGATGGATGTTAGATCTGTTTTTAGCCTACTCCTCAGCACTATAAATCCCAGGCTGGGGTTTGAGGGATCTGTTGCCAGCATTTTCCATGATTGTAAACACTGGAAAACCATGGCTTGGGCCTGGGAGGCAATGGTCAGGTGTTGGTGAGTGAGATGCTTGTCAGCTGTCTCAGCATAGATTGTTCAGGTTTGTAATAGAGCATGTTAAAGGCAGTTAACTGCTGTTTTCATTAAAATAGAAATGTTATGTTTTAGTTATCTATTTTTTATCCTTGCATAAAGATGTTGATTCATTATTGTAGATGACTAATTCTATTCTGTGCCTTATTTTGTAAGTTAATGTATGCTTTCGCTTATGTTACTATATAAAACTTTGAGTCAAATATACTGATTTGATGCTAGTAGCACTCTTCTCATGTGCTTATTGCTTTAAAAAAGAATCGAAATTACTGCAAAATACAGTGTAGTCCTAAAACGACTGAGTTTGAAGTGACCTTTAGAAGAATTAGAGTTATTATTTCCTTGCTGTAGGGTAGTTTTATTCCTAGGGGAAGTATGTCCCAGCAGTGGCTTTTGAGTACAAGTTACCTTCCTCAAGTCTTTGTTCCAAGCACAGAATCTCATTTGTGCAAGTTTCCATTTGGCCTTCTGTACTGTGAATTTATTTTAATTATTTGTCAAGCACATGTTCAGAAAGTTACTTTATTCTCAATGTGAGATTGGTTAAAGAGGTAAAATGCAGATATATGTCATTCGGATTAAGAACGGTGCAAGGGATTTTTTTCTATACATAACGTTTGGTCAAATTTCATCGTGCTTTTGACTAAGCAGCGTGCAATCGCCCAACCTTGTTTTGAAATCCAGCTTATTCTTATGATCTGGAGATGTCACTTAATCCATTGTGTAGAGTTGACAGTGAGAGCTCAGAGAGAGGCCCAGTATTCATGGTGACACCTGCCTCAGGCTGTGGGGATGTCACCTGGTAGATGGCTCTGGTTTTGAGCTATTGTGACAGTGCCGGGCCTTGGCACCAGCAGGATATATGCGTTATGTGCGTGTACTCAGTTGTCCGAGGCCTTTCTGGAGAGCCTCCGCGCAGGGTATGGGTGGCCTCAGGGCTTCCTTTTCCAGAGAAGTCCTCAGGCCCCGGGGTACCCTTCAGAACAGGAGGCTAACTTCTGAAGGCAAACAGCCACTCTTGCCCTCCTTGCCCCGAACTGTGGAACAACAAAACAGCCTTCTGCTCTTTTTCAGATTCTTGATTTCTTTTTTTGCCTCTTACATTGGGGGAAGTACAAGCTATGGTGCAAGGCAAGAGGATTGGCTGAAATTTATAACAAGGAGTGTAATTAAAGGCATATTTGGAAGCAGGTTAAAAAAAGAACTGTGGCAGAAGGTCTTTAAGCATGCACATGATTTCTTACCACCTCTTTCTTGTCTTGTAGCTCTTCGGTAATAGATGTAATTCTTTACTTTGGATAAACTATTGCTAGGTTTGTCAGAATGGCTAATTCTTTCTAGTTATACTGTTACTTATTTACAAATTGCATTTTATTGTTCAGATCTGTGGTATGGATTGATACAGTTTTCTAGCCTATAACGTGGGTTTTATTGGGCAAAAAAAAATATATCCCAAGCAGTTGCTCTTCAAATTGAGATTGGCCTTAAGAGGCTGTTTCTCCTCTTATTTGTTGAGCAGTGTCAAATTTTGATAGATGTTTATGGCTTTGGACCTGTCCAAAATCAAAAGTAAAGCCAAAGCCCTGTTGACAGTTCTTCTCTCCTTCCATTCATTCCATACAAATGATTGATTTGATTGAGAATTTGCTGGTACTTTTTCAAAACCTATGAATTGTAGCCTTTGGGGTTGATATTTTCCTCTAAGACTTGGCCCAAGCTTAGAAGACAAGGGTACCCTGGGTGTCATTTAAGCACAGAGTCATAGAAGCATAGAATGGCTTGGGTTGGAAAGGACCTCAAGGATCATCAAGCTCCAACCCCCCCCCACCACAGGCAGGGCTGCCAACTTCCCCATTTTAATGCTAGACCAGGCTGCCCAGTGCCCCATCCAACCTGGCCTTGAACGCCTCCGGGAATGGGACATCCACAGCCCCTCTGGGCAGCCTGTTCCAGGACCCCACCACTCTCTTGGTAAAGAACTTTCCCCTGTTATCTTCCCTCCTTCAACTTAAAACCATTTCCTATTGCCCTACCATTATCTACCCACATAAAGAGTTGACTTCCCTCCTGTTTGTAGGCTCCCTTTAGGTACTGGAAAATTGCAGTGAGGTCACCCCAAGCCTTCTCTTCTATTCACTGAGAAATTACAGTTTAAGCACCTACGTATTGTCTGAGAGATGGCAGTGGGTATGCTGTGGAGTTTCTACTTTTTGATTTTCTGGTCAAGATCTTGCAAAAGCACGTTCTGTTTATCTGTTACACGTTTGATTTCTCCAAAATTTTTGGAGATTGTGCTCAGTCAGACCTAAAGAACTCAAGCAGTCAGGCCCCTCTTTGTACCATGGGTGGCCTGAGGAGCTCTTTGAGAGTTTTCTGAAGAGCTGTGTATTTAGTGATCCAGTTCTGTTTTCAAAACTTCTGGTAACAAAGTTGCTGCCCGTATTAGCAGTCGAACTGTGGTTTGGGAGTTGAAGTATACTTTTTCTTTGAACCAGGAAGTGCTTTTTTATTATTTAAAGGCTGAATTTTCCTGGGGCTTGAGGGTTTGAAATTAGACTGTTTGCAAAGTATGTTAGAGCTGAGAACAGTTTTGCTGTAATTTATCTAAAACGGTATTTTGTCACTGCATGTTGCTTTCCTTCCCACCTGCTCTCTGCCATGAACTAATTCAAGACGTTCCTCTGGCTGTTCTATATTCAGAACACTGCAGTAATGCATTACAGAAGCCTCCTGGGTATGTGTAATGGATAAAGGTACAGCGTGAATTGGCAAGGAAGAGTATAAACACCTTGTAATCAGAAACCATTATGCTCACCCTTTGAGATTTATTTTGCAGTCTGTAATACAGATACAGAAAGCATTAATAACACTTGGGTTTTCAGAAATGTCTGTTTTATTGCATACAAGTACCACGCTCCTGCTATTACTACTTAAGGAAAACATTTAATTTGGACAGAGTTGAAGGGGAGAGGAGCAAGACTGTGCTCAAAGGTTGCTCACTCAGCTTAGTTTGCAGAATTTTGGTGATAGAAGCATTGCTATGTATTTCAGTATCTGCTTTTGAAGAGTTTCTGAGTCCCAAAATAACAAGTGTCTAATGACTGAAGAGCATCATTATTTCTGGAAAGGGTGAAGTTTTAAAGATAGTGAAGGTACAGCTGAACAATCTGCAATTGTGGTCGGCTCTTTGACATGTGCAAAATTGGCCCTCTTTGATGACTGTTACTTACACCTCAGCTGTAAATCCAATGACCAGGAGCAGTTAATGTGGAAACTGGTGCCAGAGGAATTCTGCAGTTGTGCTCATCAGACAAGAAATGTGTTTTTTCAATTGATTTAGTTAAATCGGGGCAAAACACGGGGAGAAACTTTTCATTCTTATTTTAAACTTTGTGTGTTTTGACCAGTTGAGTGAAGATTCAAGCTACATATGCTTGAATGTGACTCAGTTGTGAATCAGTGTTATATTATGCTCTGTCTGAAAGACCAAACTGGAGCAACTTTGGATGTGATTTAAAATGAGCAACATCAAGTTAATATTCTGCATGTCTGAAAGACAGCTTTTTATACGTCCTTTTTCTTACAAAGTTTCCTTCAAAACCATTAATTAAACTGTTCATGCACGCTTTATAATATTGGAATGAGAACTGGTTAGGCCAGTTGCATTGACTTTCTTTGGTCGTTCTTCTCCTGAAAGAATGCATTACACTTGCTCTGGAAGCTGGAGTAGTGGTGGGACCATGGGGAGCGATGAATTAAACTTCTTGTAGTGTGAAAGGTTGGAGTATGACGTGCAAGTTTTATGCAGGAATAAAGGGTGAGGGTGTGTTTGTATAATAGGCAAGCATGTCTCATAACTTGTTCCAAAGAAAATCTTGTCTATAGAGTGGTAATTTAGGAACTGATGTCTAGACTGCTTTGAGAAATTGTAAACATAATGTCTTCAGAACAAAACCATGAGAGTGTAAGAGAAAATGCTGTACACTGTATCTTCAATATGTGGCTGAACACCAGGGAGATCAGAAGTATTTCAGCTGTTCGGCTTGCCTGCTGGATTAATTACTGAAAGAATGCATATGACAGCCCATAGTAACATCTTTCTTGAATACAGCAGTTCTGTGTTTACGTGAGTACATGACATGTACTGTGTATTTGTCAGTAATGGAAAATCTCTGAATAGTGGTGCATGGGTTTATGCATATCTTCATTGTTTATACATGTTTGAGAACCCATCAAACTTTTTCTTATACTTCTTTGTGCTGTTGTAAAAAAAAAAACTGATCGAAACATTGCGGTTGTAAAACTAGTGAGGATAAATATGTGTATCCTACTACAGTCAGTTTTAAACACTTTAATCTGAAAAGTACTTGGATAATTTTAGAAGGTGGGTTAATGTAATAGTTCTGCTTACTGTGTGAAGTTGCATGTATTTTGGTAATGATTGTCTGGTGAATCTACTGGACAACTGGAATGGCTTGTTTTCCCTCGTTTCTGCTTTGGGGGATAGGAAGAAATTTGAATGGGTCAGGACCAAAAGAATGTAATTAATAGTTGGAAATGCATAATTGAAAAGAAATGTGTTACAGTGTTATTATTTTTGTTTTAATTCTTTAAGGACAAACAATTATACTGCTTTGACATCATAAAAGAGGATAAAGCCTATAAAGCTTCTGGTATTTTTTAGCAGTGACAAACTCCAGCTTTCATATTTGTGTTCTTTGCAATATGGGAAAAAAACTGGCAGGACTGCATGCCACTGCAATTAAATTGTTAAACATAGAAACTTGAAGGGAGAAGCTTGTCTTACTTGTTTGGGGAGTATCTGTCAGCATATTTAAATGAAATTTTATTTTGAAACTGTATGTTTGTGATTATTAGCACATTCCTAAGCAGCATAACTATTTTGTGATCAGATCATGGTGATATATTCAAAACATAAAGACACTCATGGCACTGCAAACTACATCTTTTGTATTCATTTACGTTATTTTTCTTTTTACAGGATTACAAAGCCATTGACATTTGCTGACTGTGTTGGTGATGAGCTTCCTTTAGGATGGGAAACTGTTTACGATCAGCAGATTGGAGTGTATTATATGGACCACATAAATCGTGAGTAGAAGTGTGATTATTTTTAGGAGCACCAGCAAGCTGATGTGAACTGATGGCACTATCTTTGTGTCCGATACCATTTATGCAACTCATGTTACAGCAAGAGAATGTATACAAGTAATTTCTTGCACTGTTTCATCATCTTTTAAATGGGAAATGGGGGCACAGCCCTTCTTTCCTTTGTAAAGAATTTTATAATTGATGACAGAGAGATAGTGCATAAAGTTGCTTTGTTTTGCTTTGTCAAACAATGAACAGCCAGTAATTTTGTTGCTTTCTGCATATATTGAAATTTCCATGCTATACTCTTGCTTTGCATGGCTTTCTAGTGATCGATGCTTGACTCTTCTATCTTGGAAAACAAAATCTGTTCTGAGAGAGGAGTGCTGATTTTTAATCGGCAATTACAGTAATGTCATCCACTCTTACACAGCCTGTATTTTATACTTTTAAAGGGCTGTCACAAAATGCAACACATGACCCTCTGAGAATGGGAATGATATCCATCATTTACCTTTTTGGTTACCTGTTGCTGAGCTTTATATCACTTCTGTTTGGCACGTTTTCCAGTTCTAGTTTTAAAGTAGTATGTCTTATCTTTACAGCTTTGTACTACAGTTGCTGTTACTGCTGTGTTGATATCATTAAGCTTCTTATCACCAATAAGTGGATGCTTTCAATATTGTGGGAACTGGCAGTTGGCGGGGAGGGAGGAAAGAAGAAAGTGGTTATGTGAGCTATCACAGTAATGGTAAATGGTATAATCTGTAAAAACAACCTGACTACTATCTACTTGAAATCCAGTCAATTAAAAAATTGAAATATAGAAGTAGTTTTTGTCTTCCTGCCATCACTGGCAGTATTTGTCTGTTGTGATTAAACAGTTATTTAAAAAAGCAAACAAAAAAAAAAAAAAAAAAAAAGCGACCCACCACCAACAGCAGAATAAGAAACGTTCTCATTTATCTCATGTATCTCATGATGTTGTTTGACCCTCATGGATGCTTATTTGTTGTGAAATTAATAAATTAACAGAGTAACAAATTGAATAATTATCTTAGAAGAGCTGTTAATGCTCTGATCAGAAGGATAGATATCCTAGCCAACTGAAAGTTGAGAAATACAGGTTGTTTCTCTATTTAAAAGAAGTAGTAGTTTCAGGATAGCTGTTTAAGCTCTTGTGGTAACTTTAGTTAATGCTGAAATTAAATGAAAAGTGAACTTTGTTTTGGGTGTATAGTAATAGAGTGTTTTTGTATCAATATATGGCTACATGAAGGCACACACTGAAAACAAAACAAAACGTGAGGATATTGGCAGCTGTTATTCCTATAAACTTTTTAAAATGCTTTAGAAGCCACTGTAGATGATGGGTAGAACATGAACTCCCACTGTGGTGCTCTGACTAAAAGAGTTAAGAAAGGATTCTAGCAATAGACATCTTGGACAGGAATAACAATCATCACTGCATGCAAAAGAAATCACTCCCTTTTGTTTTTCAGACTTTGTTATTATCTGTTTTACCACAGATATCAAGTTTGAACTTACAGAAAGGATATTAATCATTGTAGGCATGTCAGATCTGGCTTGCATTCTTTTTTCTGAGCAATCCGAGCAAAAGCTGTAGAAGAGGGTCTTTGCAAAGAGAAATTAAATTCCCAAATGCTTAATAGGAAGGCATAGAAAGAGAAGATTAATACAAATGGGTCTGAGAACATACATCTAATCTTATTATGAAATAAATAAAGGTAATATATGAACAGATGGATAAAGACTTCATAGTGCCAATGCTGAACTGAGTGAAAGGAATCATTCTGCAATTAACCAGGTTGCAAAATTTGTCTCTTTCATGATAACTAATTACTTGCAGCCCACAGATATTATCCTAAATGGTAATTCAGCCGTCATAGCAAAATGGGTTTGTCACCCTTAGGCTAATGCAGTGCTTGCTTATACAAGCAAGATTTATATTCAGAGGGAAAACAAAATTGATATTAGAGCTGGATGATCGTTACTCAGAAATTACTGGGATAGCTGATCCAATTTTAAACCGTGGACAACAGAAGTACCAATCAAGGTGACATTAACCTCTTTTGTAGAAGTGAGAACTAATGAATCATGTGCATCATGAGATCGTGTCAGGCAGGCAGCAGAGATGGTAGAGCAATGAATAAATGTTTTTCTGAAATGATTCCCTTGCGTTATGTTCTGAATTATGTCTAAAATACTTGAAAAGCAACTTCCAAGTGAAAACAAGTTGATTATTTAAACCCTTCCAGGATGCCTTTAGTGGCCGATCAGGTTTAAATGCTTTAAAACAACAATGGAGCTGTGTTAACTGGCAAAATAATAGTGCTTTAGTTCCAAGAAATTCTGTGAGAAAATGCCAGAGATGATTCAAATAGATTCTTTTAAAAGCTATGATTATTGAGGAACTCTCATGCTTTGCGTATCCTCAGCTTTTTGCCCGTATCCCTTTTAAAGGAAATCAGTAATGCATCTCATTTTTTTTCAAGCTTCTTACTAAGTTTGTTTACCTAGAAAGTAGTAAAAACTTCTTCTAGGCAATGCTTTTCCATTTATATTGCAAATCCCCAGGAACAGAGGAATCTTCAGTAAATCTCAACGCTGCTTCCAACCCTGATTTCCATCTTGTTCTGTAAATTCAGTACTTTGTTGACACCCTTACTAAGCTGCTCTTGGCTCTGGTCCAACCATTGCTTAAAAAACCGTGGTGGCTGCCAGCCGCAGAATTCCTTTCCCTCCTCCTCAGAGTCTTGAGAGCCTTTGAAGTCTCCTTTAACCAGTTGGGCATTCCCCAGTGGGGGAATAATAATCTGTTCCCTGCATTTGTCTGGGGCAGTTCTTGAATTACTATAGTCTTGTATTTTTTTATAAATTGTGTATAAAGAAACAAAGGAAATGAATTTTACCATCCAACTTAGCATTAGTTTCAGTTATTACATGACAAACTTATGTAGAAATCCAGGGCAAAGTGAAGATTCCATACTCATAAAACAGAAGAGAATGTCACTACTGTACTAAAGTAGTTTTCTGTCTCAGAAGAATGCTGCCAGCTTTGGAGAAGGCTTCTGAAATAAGTAATGCCATACCGTATAGTATAGGACCTCAAAGCTTAATGTGCAGTACAATGTAGTTTAGCTAATAGTAGAACTATTAATTTTCCATTCAAAAAGAGATGCTTACTATGATACAGTTTTTCTGTCTCATAAATATTAGTTATTTTTTGCATAGTTTCCATGCAGGACAGTAGCTTTAGGAATATTACATTTTTCATAAATTTCAGGAACACTGATGGATGTGATAGTGTTGCAAATTATCATGCCCTCACTGGAGGATGGGCTGTGGTGTGAACTCAGCAGTTTTCTTTTGCTTCCCATGCGTGCAGAAACTAGGCACATAAACGTTTATGGAGACTGGAACAAGTCACAGCACATCCTGCTCTGGAAGTAGGTTGGGGATGTTGGAGCAGAGAGATTTTGGAAACTGGAGGTTCTGCTGGAAAGGTCACTGCAATGCAGTGAACATATTGGAGAAAGGACAAAACTGTAGGCACAAGCTTCGTACTCTTACATTGTGAGGAGCTGTGGAAAGTTACAGCTGAATAAAGGTAGTTGGGAACATGGTAGTTCTGCTGGGAGTACTGTTCATAAACAAGCTTCATGTTTCTATCTACTTTTCAAATGGCTTGTAAATGGCAGAGCTAGTAGCATAACCTTGACATCGTTAGAGTTAATTTGTTAAGATCAACCTTTTATAGTTTCACATTTAGTTATGAGCACCAAAATTCTGAATTTCTGAACGCAAGATAAATATTAAACATAACTGGCTTTCATCTCTTGTGAGAAACAAAGTTTGGAAAAAATGACTAGGTATGCCTCCTGACTGTGCTGCTCTTTCTGCCACTGCTTTGAACACTGACATAACATCTGCAGTGACTTCTTGCCATCAAAGCTTCAATCATCAGAAATTAACGTGTTCTTAAACATGAGACTTCAAATGGACATCTTCATGCAAAACATATTTGCTAGCTTGAGCATCACCCCAAAGACAATGGAAGTGAGCTAATTATTTTTTTTTAGATATTATTGCAGATATCTCAAATATCTGTGTAACTCTGAAAAGGTTGCTATAATGTAGTAGCTTTGAAAATCAATTCGTATGAGAAAAATTTTGCACTGGAAAACTGTTTTTAGTTTTTTAATTTAACGAGGATTTTGTAATTCTGGAAAGGGAAAGCATGAGAGTGCTGTTTCTTAATTAACAAACAAATGCCAACCTAAGTGCTCTTCTGCATGAATTCTGGTTGAATTACTTTATTCTTCTCTAGGTAGGTGTAGTCACTAGCCTTTCAGAATAGTAAATGTGTGAAATTAATGTGTAATATTTTAAAGCTGTTTCAACTGTCTCTGGATACCTTTTGTTTTCCTGTGTGCTTCTGGGTTTTTAGGTAATCCTCAGAATTTTCAAGCTGGCTGCGAAAGAAATTAAGCATAAATACAAATTCTTTTCTCTACAACCTAGAGTATGCCAAGAGAAAACAAATGTAAATGCCTTTTACATTTCAGAGTGATTTTCTTATTCTTCTGTTCTGGATGAAATGATTTTGAACACTGTAGTGTTAGGCAGATTAATTGCTCAGCAACTTTATACTGGATTTTTGAGCACGTCACTCTCAGTTTGTGATGCAGACCTGCAGAACAGACCTTAACCAAACCATTTGCCATTTTTTGGGATAAAGCGTCTTATCAATTTTTTGTTTTTCTTCTTAGAGCTTACACAAATTGAAGACCCAAGGGAGCAATGGAGAAGGGAGCAGGAACGCATGCTAAAGGAATATTTGATAGTTGCCCAGGAGGCACTTAATGCCAAGAAGGAGATTTACCAAATAAAGCAGCAGCGTTTCGAACTGGCCCAAGAAGAATATCAACAGTTGCACAAAATGTGTGAGGATGACAACCGTTCTTATGCGAGCTGTGAGTTTACCATTCTTTTCTTGATTTGTCATGAATGCGTAACACAACAGATAGGGTAAGAAATGTTTTCACTGCCATATTCTCCTCTCAATGAAGACTCTGAAAACAGAAGTGAGGCACAGCCCTTTATCTCTGCTATTCAGGGCCTTTGGTTGCCTGTTAGGTCTTCTGGTATATAACTTTTTAACATTAAACAGAATGAAAGGCAACAAAGACTGAATATTTCTGGGCCAGCCACCCACATTCCCTCGTAAGTTCATAGATTATTCTGTGCTGTAAACTGAGGAAACCATCATCTTAGGGAAGCCTTCTGCAGATCCGTGGTCACTTTGTTAGCTTTATAAAGATTTAGGGGAAAGGCATTGTGGTCAGAAGCATATCTGATGATATCAGTTAGAATAGCACAAGAGATTACTTTGATAAAGTAGGAAATGGTGTTTCATCAGTGTTCTTGGATGCCAGCCTCTGACTCTAATGCTGGTACTAGGTTGCAAAGTCTTGATGTCCTGCTCTTTTTATTCTTCTTATGTCTGAGGCAGCTTGAAATAGATGATAACACTTCTAAATTTGAAGTTGTGGCACTGCTGTCATTGTTGATGGCTGGTGCAGAAAGAAGGGGTGTTTTTGAGGAGTCAAAACAATCCTCTTCAAAGGAGAAGGGTATCCACCAGCAGTGTGGAAACATAGTGGGATTTCAGTGCACAGGTGGTTTTTCAGTGCCTCTACATACAGCCATTGTTCAAATGCAGCATCTGCTGGTTAATGCCAAGTACTTGGTAAGTATGGGAATCTCTACTTATTCCTTTCTGGAAAAGTTCAAGAAATATGAACGTGAGAGGTCAAAGTAGGCACTGGCATATACGTGTTTAGATTCTGTATTTACTACTCACAGAGAATTCATTCACATGCAAAACTCCTAAATGAAAGATGTTTTCTAGGCATGAGGTGTCCCAGATGGTCCTGACCAGTCTCCATCAAACATTCCTTTACTGTATAAACTGGAATTATCTTTTTATTTAATTTGAAATACAGGTGTCTCTGTATTTTAATTTGTCATATAATGGATGTAACTGGTCTTATTTTTTGCTTTTATATTAAAATTTATTAAGGATTATTAAGAAAATGAATTTTTTTCAAGTTTTTTCAAGTATTTTTTTAGAGAGATGCTCATTTAAAGAGTTTGCGACATGAAGACTTGGAATGGCATAAAAAGACTGCGCTATCAGTGTTTGATTTGCTTCAATTATTTTCTAGGAACTTGGAGTTCTTTAAAAAAATTCACAGTAGTTCAGTGGGAGATCTTGTTGAATTGTACTTCAGGTGAATATGCAGAAAGAAGCTTCTTTGGAAGAAGATCAAAGTTAGAAAAACAGAACCTTTTTCAGATTCTGATGGATCTTAGAAAAACAATTTGCTTGAAACACCAACAAAATATGACTGGAAATGGCAAAGTGGAAAGTTACGTGTAGCATGGATGTGAATGTTCTATTAAATGACTTCTTCCCTTCTCAGACTTTGGGTAGATTTTCTATGTGTGTCCATGTGTTTGTGGCATTGTCAGTATACTGTGAAACTAACCTTTCAGTTGTTTTGATGAGAAAATATGTTTTATATTGTTTTAAGGTCACATGCATCAGCTTTGAGGAAATGAGATGGGCTGATTAGTCTTTTTTTTTTTTTTTTAAATCCCCTTTTTTTTTTTTTTTTAAATCCCCTTGGTGATTATTCATACTGTCTTCTTGAGGTTCCCTAAGGCTTCTCCATTTGTTTTTCTTAATTTTGCCACTCCCCTGCACTCTGAGGTGCTTGATTCTCCACTTCTTGTGCAGAAGTCTTTGACTTGTAACTTGGGTGCAACTAAAGTGCCGAAGGTGGGTGCTTATACTGTGAATATTCCTGCCTCCACTAGCACTTGTTTAAATCTGTTGCCTTAAAAGAGCTAAAAGTACACAAACTGTTTTCCTTCCCTTTGCTTGTGGGTACTGTCATTGACTCAGTGCAGTGTGCTCATGGAGTGGGAGGCAGCATGAGCTCAGCGGTCGTGGGCTGGCAGGGAGGTGCCCATGCAGCACTTCTGTGACTCAGTTGTGATCAGCACTGTTTTTAAAAAAAAAAAAAAAAAATTATAAATAATCCATAGAAAATCCTGGATTTAGAGAATTAGTCCAGGCATGACTACTCATTTTGGCAAGTTCCTGCACGCTTGACATGACCTTGGCATTGCAGTGCTCTTTTGAGAGTGGAAAGGCTCAGTGAAATGCAGACATGGATATGAGTTTCAAAGCAGCAGCAGCCTTTGGCTCTGCAAAAGGATGGTAAGTCTAACAGCACAACCCAATCCACTTGCATACCGGGCATTTTTCAGCAGGCCAGTGCTGCCATGAATGGCTCGCTTAATAAATCATGGTTGGTCTTGCCCAGCCTCTCCTCTAGAACTTTCATTTCATCTGTCTGGGGTTTAGCTGATACTGTCACAGCTTGAAATCATTGCCTGGCTCTAGAGATGCTGTTTTAAGAACTCACTTGCAAGCGGTTGAGCTGAATGTCTGTTCCCTATGCTGTTGTTTTAGGAAGCAACTTCACTATTTCACTGATGGAATTTTGTCCCGACAATAGTTTTTTTATCTTAGTCCCTATTGTAATGTTAACAAACTTAGAAAACAAATAGCAATTGTTAATGTTACACAAATTATTGCATCAGTAAATGCCACCATCCTTTAGTGGAAGCTGTTGGCTTTTGAGCAATACGCAGTGCTGCTATATACAGTTCATTTATTTTCTATTTAGGACTAAATAAGAAACTTCAACCAGACCAAAGATAATTCTTCTGTTGCACTTTAATCGAGAGAATTATTTTAAAAGCAAGTGACTTGTAACACAAAGAGTGAATGCAACGGTCTTTTAAACAGTGCTACATCTTAAGAAGTGTGGTAAAGAAAAAAATAAATATAAAATAATGTTTTCCATCTGTTTAGCATTCTCTGGATTTTCAACTAATACCAAGTATGACCCATATCAGATTAAAGCAGAAATAGCCAGCCGTCGTGACAGGGTGAGTAGTGCTTTTTAATTTTGTAAAATGTGAATTAGGCATGGGGAAGAGAGGGGGACTGTGCGTTTCAGTTGACATTTACATTGGGTGCTGCATGTGTTTTTGAAAAGAAAATATAAAAATATACTCAGGCCTTTGCTACATTAAAAACTCTACATTTATTGCAGTGCAGTGACTTTGAAAGTAATGCTTTTTCCATGTTACAAGCATAAAGTTTTTGTCATAGATGGCAGAGGCGCACCCAGCTAGGCTTTCAGAAATTACTTTCTCTGTGCAGACTGCCGTAAGTAGGAAATATTCTGCAGCAAAATTCTGCCTTGATTGAGTACAGTTCAAACCTACTGTCTTTGTATTTTCTTATTTACCATTTTCAGTGGGTTTCCTTGGATATCATTGAGCTCTAGACTTAGCCATTTGTTTGTAAGTCCATTGACAGTAGACATGCTGACCAAGCAGATCTTCTAATTTTTATCCAAAGTTTGGCTTTTTGATAGTTCTAGGCAGTTCTGGGATAAAATGTTATAATTAATAATAATAATTTTAAAAAACCCCAAAACTATAACCATGGTTTTAGTACTGTCTTGTCTGAAAAAAGAATAGTTGGCTTTAGAAACTGATCTTATGCTGCAAAGATTTGAAGTCTGAAAGTTGTTGAAATTGATCCAATAGTCACGAATGGTTGTAAAAAGCAGTTTATAACACTGAGCTTTAAACCTATTTTCTAAATTGTACATTTCTCTTCATTAACTGGTAAAACGGGATTTAGCGTGCTAGGCACTCAGCTCACAAAATCAATAAAAATCTTATCTTTGCAGGATAGTGTTCTGTTTCTGTTGTAGTGACAGCTTTTCACATGCGTGCCTCTGAAATTAAATCCCGTTCACCACCCTTCGAAGGCATTTATTCTATTTGTGTATGTTTACTACGTGCTGACCAGTGTTTGCTTGTGTTACATACTCTAAGTGTCAGCATAGTCTAAACAAGAAAACAAGCCTTATTTAGTTAAATCATATTTAAAGAAAATAAACAAGGTGTCTTAAAACTGTTTGTCTCTTTTCCTGCATCTCAATATAAAACGATTTCACAAGTGCATAGGACAGTCTGTTCAACTTAATGTGTGTACATGTGGACGTAAGTGCTTCAGGTAATAGAATAAATAGACAAAAATGTGCAGTATCAAGTAGTGGTAGATATTTTTTGAGTCACTGCCATTCTTTCATTTTTGATCTATATACACTCCCTGGATCAAGATGACTGCCAGAGAGGGCAAAAGGCAAGACAGTGTGAAAACACATAGCAAATCAGGGTGCCATTTCTGGAACAAGGATGCCAGTGATTTTATTGTGCTAGACTGAAAAACTAATAGCATTAAACATTTCAGTGTTTCTTGGTTTTGTTTTTTTTTTTTTCTTTTTACACATCTGTTTGCTACAGTGGAAGAAAGGAAGTCATATGAAGCTTTTAGCTATTAGTATAAGCTATTTGAGGTGGAAAAAGAATAGAAAGCATGAGGGAAAAGGTGAATATTGTGGTTGGGTCATTTGATATTTCAGAGGATGTGTTATTTTATTACAAATGTTAAAGCAAAAAAGAAGAAAACGTAGATTATAACTTCCATTTATTTAAAAATGATTTTAAGTTTTGTATTTGAAACAGTTATTTTTTATAATGAAAGTTTCCATTACGTATTATTACTTTAAATTATTTTGGTATATTTAGCTTTCTAGGCTAAAACGAGAATTGGCACAGATGAAGCAAGAGCTGCAATATAAGGAAAAAGGAGTGGAAACTCTGCAAGAGTAAGTTAAGGGTTTGTGGGAGGCTGATTTTTTTTTTTCCCCCCGTCTTGGAATGACTTGCTCAGGAAACTATTGCCAAAAAAAGAAAAAAAGAAAGTTTCTAATTGCTCTGCTTCAGAGTTTCTGCTATGATAATGGTGCACGTTGAGAACAGTGTGCAATGATGGAAGAAGGATTGGACAAACTTAGGTGAAAAGGTGATTTCAGAGATCCACATGCAAAAACACTTTTATAGGTACCGTCCTTCCATTCTGCCTGAAAATGAATCACATTTTAAAAGTGTACTCCAAGCATCTTCTGAAAATGTGTATTGTCTGGAGCCCAATCAGAACCACTGTGCAATGGGATAGTGTTTCTGTGAGCAGCACCTCAGCTTTGTGGCAGGGCAAAATATTTCTAATGGGTGGGAGCCTGAACACTGCAATACTACTTCTTCCTTTTCCCTGAGGGTCAGACCTTCCAATTCTGGGGAGCATAGCTGATGTGTTCATGTGCAGTAGATGTAAAGCTCTGTGAGACCTTGGATTTTGTTGCATGAGTGCAAAATGACTGCATGTAAATATGACCCCTTGTTTCCTCTCTGGAAGGAGAGGTAGCTGAGGGAGCTCAGGGCAGTTTGCTACTGCTCCCAGACCGTTAGATAGCCTGTGCTCTTGTTTCCTTCACGCTTGCTGATGGCAAAGGTTGCAAACTGTTGTGGTAACCCTCTACCTGCCACTCTTCCTGCAGGCCATCAGATGGGAACTGAGAGACTTCCATCTATGTACTGCTTAGTCACCTGCACTCATAGCACATATGCAGGAAGCCCCGTGTAATAGGGAGAAAGATTGCCAGGCCGTGGAAAAGGTGGCAGGTAAACACACGTTGTTGTGAGTTCCAGATCTGTTCAACAAGCCCAGAGCTAGGCTGTACGTTGAGCAGCTCTTGGATTTGCTTTGGACGTGTGGCTGTGCATTTAGAAATCTTGGCCATCTCTCCAGCATGCATGCAAACAAACTGCCTAATGCAAGCGCTTCTTGAAAAGTTGGAACTGTTGCATGTATAATGCATTTTGCAGCATAAGTACAGCATCTGTGGAAATACTTGGAAGCTTTGGATTTATTGTGTTGGTGCTGTGAAGCATGGGCACACACTTCTGCTTTGGGAATCCTGGCTAAGCTCCAGAGGTCCCAGAGCAATTAGGTTCCTGATTTTCCAGCTTAGACAGAGTTAACCAAAGATAGCACTACATTAACTAAACTGTATAAAGGAAGATACTCAGTTCTTTCTGTTAAAGGAATAGCCTATGCATTTCATATTTTTCATCCCATTTACAAGGTTCTTTTGTTTTTTAATGAATTTTAAAAGCTTCAGGGGAAAAAAAAAACAACAAAATGTGTCGAGCCAAAATCCTTCATTAGCAGGTATAATGTAATCATTCTCAGGCATAAATATATTTTATTGACTACACAAAATATTTACAGTTAGCTGTAGGAGAATTAACTGAATTCATAATTGTAATGTCAAGCAGTCTGTGTTTTGAAAATGCAAATATTTTAAGACTGATCAATGTTTCTGGGTAGTACCCCAGTTAAGTAAGAAGTAAGAGCAAAACCAGTTTTGTCATAATATTCTCCATCATATTTTCTTTGAGTAAAAATTGTCTTGCCTTTCTGCTTTGGTTATTTGTTTTCCTCCTCATTTCCACCAGGCATTTTTGAGATAATAGGTCCAATTATTTATAGGTTCAATTGCTTTTATAAAAAGACTACCCACTTGAGTGGGGAGGTGAAAGTACTTGAAGGCCATTTGAAATTCAAGATTGTTTCAATTAACATAATTAATTTAAGATAGCCCAGCGAAGTAGTGCAACTTACTGAGAAGTAAAGTCTGCAAATGATTATGAATACAAATGTTTGTCTTGGATTTTAGCCCAAGTTAAGTTGCCCGTATTCCAGGATGGGGATACAGGAGAGACATTCAAGAGAGAAGTCGATTCAAGGCGAGCCCTGTGTACCCGATCAGTCAGTGGTGGTAATAAATCAGCTGGTTTAAGAGTTCAGGCATGACAGCTCAGTGCTTCAGTGCTGCTTCTCATTGCTGCTGCTGCAGTCACTCTGTCTGGTGGTGCTCTGGGTGGTGCTCAGTGCCATTTGCTGTAGCTGGTGACAGCATTTTGCCAGCGTTCTTTCTGATGTTGCAGTGATCTGTGTTGTGAAATTAGTGTTTGTGGCTTGCTGAGCTCCACTCTCTGAGGTGAATTCTGCTTTTGTTTTGGCTTTTCAGGTAATTTTTCAGTTTCTTTTCTTTGAATTATTACGCTTCCAGTAGGAAATGAGCCTATTTGGATAGTGTTTGTGCTGTCTAACAACTGCAGAGAGAAGTTTCTCTAGCCTCCTTGTGTAGTCAGGAGAGAGGATGGTTTTGTAGATAGATGGCCAAGGCTGTGAGTGTGCCTGTGCTCTGGGCTGTCCCTGCCCTCTCTCCTTGGACTCTTATTCATCTAGGGAAAAGGAGCACTCCAGTCAAGTACTGAAGCTCAAGAATTTTACTTTCTGCATATCCACAAAACAAGCGTGCTGTTTGAAAAGAGTCTTGTCATTCCTTTTCTAAAAGAGAAGTATTTCATGTTCCTTTTTTTTTTTTCTTCTGTTTTTTCTTTTGTGAAGACTCGCGCATTCCAGGCATTTCTCCCTTTTTGTAACCTTTTCTAAATTTTGGGTCTTCATATTTTTTGTTCCTTCTTGTGTTTGGTCAAATCGTCAAGTAACTGCCAGACTGAGACTGGCATGCATCCTGTTCAGCTGTTTTAAAGCCATGTTCTTCACTTTATTTTAAGTATGTGCCAAGAACAGTACTGGGAGTTGTCACACTTCAGGCTTTATATCTGGCTGAAGGCTTGCTTTGAACCTCTAAGCAGCCCAGTGCTGGCAGCAGGTATCAGAACCAACACAGCTCTGTGTTCAACCACTGCTGAGTTTTTAATAGCTTTGCAATTCCATTATAGTCAGAATTCCAATATCTGTAGTGCTGCAACTTTTCATTCGGGCTGTATTTTCTCCACTTTCATCCAAATTTGGCAATGTTATGATAAGCCTTCAAATGTTACGGCCTGCCCGTGCCCACTGGAGACTTTCTGGAGCTCAGTATTTCAGTCCTGCCTCTCTCCCACCCTGCGTGATCTCCTTCTCTGCTCCTTGGTCTCTAGGGGTGCCTTTGCCCCAAGGTGCAGCCGATCCTGTTAAAGCTCGGGGTTAGGGAGTTAAACTTGAGCCTTTTCTGGAACATATTCCTTCATCTGACTGTTAGGGCATGAGGATGAGGAGCAGCTCTTTCTCTCCCATGTGTTTTCAGTGACCCTTCTGCTTGCCAGGAGGAAGAGCAGAGGATTTTGGAGGAAGAAGGCGTTTAGCAGCAAAGGAAATGAAAACCCAGCCAGTTGGCTGCGAGAGCGGAAGGAATGCTCAGAGAAAATGAGGAGAGATGGGGAATTAGGGCTGACTAAACAATTTATAGCTATGCACGAGTTCAGAGGATATGAGAACTGACAAAAGCTTTAAAATTAGATTTAACTCAACTACAGACATACACTTTAATGAGGACTGGAGGAGGAGACTTATGAATTTGAATGATGTGGCAGCAAACAGAGTGGAGACTGCTGTATGGGATCAAAACTATTGTGAGTGTGTTAGTAGCCTACTTGTTCTGGAAACATCTTCCTGAGAAAATGTGTGCTTCATTCATAGTTGAGTATTACTTGAATGCTCTTCCTGTTTGTATAAAGGACTAATCTGCATTTCCATCATGCTCTTTCCCATTAATAAATGGAAGATTCCTGTTAACTTTGTGGCTTTCAAAACTAGAGCTTTGTGAACGGAAGAAAAAAAAATGAATGGGCAATAAATAACGTAATTTTGTAAAATATTTGAGGCTGTTTGGATGTACAGCAATACTGATTTAAGCTGTGATATGTCTGGCAGTAGAGTCTTTTCTGATTCTTTGCTTAAACAAATACCAGTTTCTAAGTTGGGCTCCAAAGTGACGTCCAGGAACATTAATTTGTGGGTAACTGGACAAAAATCTGGTTGAAATTAAATAATTTCCTCTTCCTGTAATGCCACCTTGTACCTGCCAAACAGTATAATGAACAGTTGTGTAGGAGACATTTCCTGGTCTAGAATTTGGGTGGAATCTATGTTTTTAACATTAACATAACCTTCAGATAAAACCACATTATCATTTTCATGAAACTTCTAGTCAATCGGAGTAGTTGTTTGGCCATGGTTTTACCTAATCTTTTCAGGATTTTAAGTAAAAATGAATGAAGACTCAAGCAATCATCTGAAAAACAGAACAAAGCAGAACTTTAAGGCACATGATTTTAAGTATCTTCTGCTTTTTGAAACATAAATCAGAAAGGCTTATATTATGTTTTCATATGCAACATGGGCAAAATTGAGCTTAAGCAGAAAGTTGAGGTTCAGGCTTATACTTTGCGTTTTGTCCAAAGTCGGGACCTGACAGAAAAAAACAAACAAAGCAGAACTGCGGAAACCCAGCCTGTAATTTGTCCTGAATGTTGTGAGCTACACAGTAAAGCCACAGGAGTTTTATTCAAGCATTTAGTTTTTCTTATTAGGATTTTAATATTTTAATTTTAAAGTAAGTAATCTGCTGCAAGTAGAATTTTAGTGATTTGCTTCACTGACAGAACAAACTGAGTGAGAGTGAGAAAAGTTTTTGTGTAGTTTAAATTGCAAATGCATTTGTGTTCTTGGTACCACTTAAATATTCTAAGAATACAAGACAGTTACGAGGTTTCTAGATTTATCTCCTATCCTGTACTACAACGCAAGAGGGTCTTTTCTGACAGTTCGTTTTTTCACAGACTAGGATTTATGCACTATTTTTTATGCTTTTTTAAAAAATTATTTGTTATTTCTAGCATAATATACCTTGAAACTTTGAGTTACTCTCAATATTACACAAAATTCTTGTCATCATTATCTAGGACATCTCTTACTACTACTTTTTATAAACTGATGTTGTATGTAACACCTGATGGCTGCATCATCTTTTTTATCCAGAGATACCTTCTGAAGATGTTTGTTCCTAGGATTGGTGTAGGGACCATTACACGTACCAACTTTGTTTGGAAAAATATTCATTTACGCAAAATGTGTAAATACACACCTGCACATACTTTATATGTTAGACTAACAGGTAAATTGGGGCCTTCATACCTCAACAGGAATTTAACATTATTTTCACAAATTGCTTTAGGTAGGCCGTTAAATCCTGTAGTTCTTCTGGAAAGTTTTGTAGAGACTCTGGGAATGTGATTCCAGCACCTCTCTGGGCAGCCTGTGCCAGCGCCTCACAACTACTTCTGCGAAGAAGTTTTTCCTAACATGCAACTGAAATCCCCTCGGTGCAACTTGAGGCTGTTTTCCCTAGTCCTGTTGCTAGTTACATGGAAGAAGAGGCTGACCACCAGATGTGTGTGCGGGGAGATCATAGAATCATTGAATAGCCTGGGTTGAAAGGGACCGTAAGATCATCTAATTTCAACCCCCCTGCTATGTGCAGGGTCACCAACAACCAGACCAGGCTGCCCAGAGCCACATCCAGCCTGGCCTTGAATGCCTCCAGGGATGGGGCATCCACAACCTTCTTGGGCAGTCTGTTCCAGTGAATGATATTGTCCAGAGACAATAGATGATGTTCCAATATAACAGATTATATTCCAAGATGATATTGTCTAGAGAAGATACTCAAAGATGTCTGTAGTGAAGGGAAAGCATTTACAATAACTTTTTTGGAATATAAAATTTCTCCCAAAAAACAGAATGCCTTCATTAGGAGCCTCTAAAACAGGATCAGACAGAAGTCTTGGAAGAGATGTTCAAATGTGCAGTGATGCGTCTGAATAGTGTTGGCCTGGCTGCCAATGTCTTTTCAGTTATTATTGTGTACGTTAGTTTTAGGTTGATTTTACTTTTGTTGTGTAAAGTAACCTGCAAATGTTGCCTTTGTAAATAAACTCTGTACTAGGGGAGGTTAAAAATGGAAAATCTGTTGGTTTTGCAAAGCTGAGTAGGTAATTGCATTGTTCTAGCTTTAGAGTGTACTGGGCACTGAATGCTGTGCTTCTTCCCAATAGAATGTAATTTTATTCTTGGAAATGAAGTGGTACATGAATAAACAAAAGGTCTTAAAATATTTGTGGTGTTTCTAATTATATGAAAATTCTTGAACTTGTCTTTGTCTTTTCAACAGGATCGATCGTAAGATGTCAAGCGCTCATACAAATTACAGACTGGATGAAGCGCAGGCTATAATGAGTGAGCTACGAACCATAAAGAAAGCCATATGCACAGGTGAAAAAGAGAGGCAGGACCTTATGCAGGTAAAAAAAATACACAACTCCCGAAATGTGCAGTCTATTTCCATTTCCTTGTTGGTGATTGTGTTGGGATTTCCAGGTTTAAATAAACAAGCATGGTGGCCAAATTTGGTTATTCTGTTTGATGGTTGCTAATGGCAGACTATTCAAAAGAAGTAGATATGGAGCCTTATGTTCACAATATACACAATATGAGTTTCATATTTTCGTTGTAAATAACATACTGTTCTTAACATTGAGACCAATGTTTTCGTTTAATATAGCATTCCACTACTGCTGTGTCAAAGACTCCTATGGAATTATTGTGCTGTATTTAAAAACAAAAATGAGACCAGCAGTATATGTTTTTCACTTTGTTTAATGTCCCCTTGTGTTCCCTGTGAAGAAGTAGCATTGAGAATCCATGTTCTAAAGGTTTATCAGCTTGTTTTTTCCTTTTATGAGTTTCTCATAAAACTGGATCTCTGTCACTATGTGACAGTTCAGCAGCTCTTTTTTATAAAAAATTTTTTTTCTTTTTTGCTTCAGTCTTTCCTCCAAAGTGTTTGTATTAAGAGAAATTAATTTCAAATGTCCTCACAAAACCCTCAAAGCATATGTAGAGTAAAATAGATAATATATAAATAGATAAAATCATCATGCAAGCTTAAAATTTTTTTTTGAATCTGAGTATGAGGATTAAGGGAAGGTGTTGGATCACTGCTTGGGCATGTCTTTGAATGACTTCTGCATCTGCTCTGAGCTCTCACCTGCTGTGTCTGCATTATCAGTATGACAATAACTTGACTGAGCCATGATCCTTTGCCACTGCAGGAACTTTGGTACAGACTTGCTGAAACATGCTCTGGATACAATATTCCTCACCTCATTCTGAAAATGCTGTATGGAAAAAAATATTTTCATTACCTAAGTTTTTGGGACTGCACTAAATTATTACTGCCATTCCTTTTTTTTTTGTTTTTTTTTTTTTTTTTTTTTTTTTATTTTTTTTTTGAAATATTATTTTTTTTGGTTTTTTGTTTTTTTTTTTTTTTTTTTTTTTTTGGTTTTTTTTGTTGTTGTTGTTGCTGTTAAATGATGTGGGTAGCTTGTAATCTACATACAATAAATTTCCATAGTTATACAATTATTCAATCTCCAAAGTATTACCCGAAGGTCAGCTGATGGACCACAAATCCTTGTTCAAGTAGACAGAACACTTAAGTCACTACTAAAAGTTTCTGCCTTGGCAGCTTTTAACATACTTGATATTTTGTGTTGGCTAGGTTTTAAAGTGATTCTCAAGTCTTCCACATGCCTAGCTAGCAAAAAATGATTAGAAAGGCAGTTCTTCATGGATGCTGTGACGCACATTTTAGGAAACTAACGGGTAATTTAAAATCTTGTGTGTGAGACCTTGGAACAGCTTAACTACTGGCCTTGTTTCGACTCTCTTGGTAGTTTTTAAAAAATTTTTTTCCCCCCATTTCTTTAGATTTTCAATCCCCACTGGCACTATATCCAGTGGTAAACATTAAGATGCCTTAAAATCACATCTCATAAACCAATTTTAGGTGCAGTTGCATAGTCTTTAAGTATACATAGGTCACTCTGAAAGTAACACTTCTTGTTTATTACCAAGGAAGTAACATCAGATAGAAAGAGCACAACACTATTTGATAGAGCAAATTCTCAGCTACAGAACTCTGTTTTTCAACAACCACCATTAGCATATGGACAAGAGCCTGCATATTCTTTCATTTACTGTTTTTTGAAGATAATTGTTGTGGAGTCGTTTAGCTTTGGCAAACAAGTGAAAGTCTGTTTAAAACATCTTTGTAATGAGTTGAGAATTTGATGAGGTTTTTTTTCCCTATGGGTTTGGAAATTGATTTGTCCACAAAAGCGCTATCTTTAAAAGCTATTGTTGGTAAGACAAGCTTTCTTACGGAAAATTGTCTGTTTTGAATGCTGTTTATAGATGAGTTGGAAGTATTCTGTAAACAGCTGGGAATTTATTTCAGAGAAAGGAAATAGAAAATTTTATACTACTTCTTAATTTAAATCTGGCCAGTGTAAGCAACAGAACTAAACATAGCAAAAGTGACTCAGTCTTGTGTAGGTGCTTGGAAAATTGTGGCTGTCGTAGAAATATGATAATTGGGTAGAGCTGTGTGGGAGAGAAGTCTGACAAGGGAAGCAGAGGGTGGTCGGATTTAAACTGGGTGCTGTGGTTACAAATAAAGCCAAATATACAATCTCACAGCTCCAAAAAAATGGACAAACTTTTTATATAAGATTAGTAATCAAGGTGTGTGCTTATGTTCCTGAAAGCTGTGTGTGTGTCTCTTTTCCCCCTCCCTTCATGCTTTAATTCCTGTTCCAGTATGTTCATGTTCTTCGAAAATGTTCTTTCTTAGAAAGCATTGGAGAGTTTTTGTTATTTTGGTTTTTTTTAATTTTTATCATTTTCTTCTTTATTATTTCCTTCTTTACCATTTAAATGAACCAAATAGGTTAGATAAGAACTACATTGAAATGTTATGTGCCACCAAAGTCAGCTAGCAACAAATTACTTATGAGATGGCAGTGCTCTCTTTTTGGATAGATTTTGACTGGTGTGTCTGCAGCTTCACGTCCATGCATTGAAGTGGTCTTTCAGTTTCTGTAAGATTACCATTAACAATCCATCCATAAACCTCAGATGAAAGAGAGGTTCTCTCTTCCATATTGCTGGGGAGGATTTTTCTCCTAGTAGCTGATCTAAATTGTTTCTATGGAAAAGTGTGCTAACTTTAGGTTGTAATTTTTCATGTTATGATCGCTGGAGGGTATGCTTTTAATTCATCCAATTAAGAAGGACTCAGAGGACTTCTCTACTTACCATAAAGCACAGTCACCTATTCACGTAGATGTAAGTTAAGGTGATTGCCACCTGCAAAATGCTATGTCATTTGTTAGTAAAATCCAGAGTTCAGCAACTGTGCCCAGATAGGAAACCTGGCCAGCATCCAAGCAGTCCCTTATTACCTTCCAGGGAGATGCTGGAGTGGGAGGTCAGGAGCGCAGCAGGAGTGCATGAAGTAGCTGAAATATGGGCAAAAGTTTAGATTTAAGTTCTGGCATCAGGACCTGTGGTGCCTGTAACATAATACATATACCTGTAGCAGAATGTATGTTAGCCAAAGGTGCCAGATGGACATAGCTTATTTGGGAGATACTTCAGGCTTTCTGAATCCCTGGTGATCATGAGATCAGCTCTGCTTTACTGGAAAAAAGAACATATTAGACATTTGATATTTGTGCAGCAACAATTTAAAATAATTATTTCCATCTCATAAATCCACAAGGGATCCATCTCAGTTCTCCATACAGCAAGAAACTGACAGGACTGGGTGATTTGCAGTGAGTTTTGGAGCACTGAGTAGAAAGATAATATTCAGTCATCTTAAAATGGCAGACACCCTGGTTTTCTTTCTGCATCTTTGTAGAGCTGTTCATCTGGCAGCAAATCTCCAGAAGTTAAAGGGCCACTGGCTGGAGATTTAGTGGCAGCATAACTCAAAATTGAATTTTGGTTTCTTAGGATGACTGTTTCATTTGTCCATCATGCTAAGATGGCCCAGTTTGACTGGGAGGTAGCAGAAGAATTGGATTCTTCTGGGGACCCAAGACAAGCCTAGCTCCTTAGTGCAAGAAACCATCACTGTTTCTGCTGCCTGGTTTTCAGGCCTGCTGCGATTCCTAAGGCTGCTTTCTGATCTCTGTAATAGATGCCTTTGTCTTCAGGTGGCAGCAAGGGGCTTTTGCAGCTCCTGTAAGCAGCAGCCAGTTGCTGTTACACAGGCTTATCTTCCTTACTCCATTAGTTGAATTTGTTGTAGGAAAAGGAAGTGTTGCTGTATGATCCAGGGTATCCTTTTTAAACTGCTCTTTGAAAATTGAGGACTATCCTGGTAACTGGATATGCACAGTAACTGGTGCTTGTTGCAAATTGTCAGTTGTCAGAGGCACTGAAATTCCTGAGGGTCAGCGTGTTGCCATTGAGCTGCATCTGCTTAGTCTCTGATTCTCTGATAGTTTGGCCAATGCAGTAAGCGGTTTTGAGTTTTTTTTCTGGGGTATTTTTGCAGTCAGCTGACTTGACTACATTATGATCTATGAGCTGATACAGTTCATATAATTTATTTGCTTTTTCCCTTCTGGTGGGGGGGGAGTAGGAGCAGTATTTATTTTTAAAGCATTTTTTTAAAAAGTTCTTTTGATGCAGCATACTCAGGATCTTAGTCATTAGTGACAGCCTGCATAGCAGTTTCATCATAAACAGTAAATCATCTGTGATTTCTGAAAAACAGAGAATACATAATCAGAAAATAAGTGGCAGTGATAATTGCACCTTGTTATTAAAGGAATTTTAAGAGCCTGCTGACCAAGTTCTTACAGTCAAACAAACTTCTCTAATTTTGCTTGACTTTGTTGCTCCTTTTCTCCTTTAAGATTGCTGAAGTCTGTGCTTCACCCTCACAGTTTATGTCATTGTCTAAACATTTCAGAGATGTTGCTTGCTTAACCCAAAGTGTAAAATATCTCTGTGAATGCTGGGCAAGGGAGCCCAAGGGTGAAATCAGCTGCCATAAGACCACAATCAATACAAGCTATTCATCAAGTTGTATGTGAAGGCATTAGTGGCTGAGGAATGTAACCTGGGCAGAAGATGGCAAAAGGGCAGGTGAATCACATTTGTCTTTCATACCAACAAACTTGATATGTAAGCTGACAGTTGCTAGATTGTAGGCCATACAAAAACTAAAACTTTCATAGACCTAAAATAAATTGTAAAAATGAGATTAAAAAATATATATATCTAGATGTTTCTTTGAAAAAAAATAATTATTGCAAAGCAAAGGTGCTTCTTATTAGCTGATAAAGCTGATAATGTTATGAATTTTATTTAATGCGAATACCTCTTTTAAGGCAAGCTACCTATATGAAGTTATGCTCTCTAGGCAGAATTCATTTCTGTTTTTCTATTTAAAAAGGTATTATCAAAATCTGTTGTTACTATTTTTTTTAATGTCTTTTCTTGTAGAGCCTGGCCAAGCTAACCGATGGATTCAGGAATAGCTGTTGCATTACAGATTCCCTGCAGGATCTCCAGCACAATTCTAGTTCACTCAGTGATTCCTGTTTACCTCAACAACACTGCGATGCTTGTTCTCAGACTGACATCACTGGGGAGGTATGTATTCCTATGTGAGCCATTTGCTTTAGAAAATCAGCTGCTTTTTCTATTGGAATGATACTTTGTTACTTCCTGTTTTAATTCAGTACATGTTAGCTGTGGTAGAACAAAAAATCCAAATGAATATTCCTTGGTGAAGGATTTGCATTTTCTTATTGCTCCCGGAGCATGTGAATGGTGGGCTTTGCCATTCTACTGCTTGAGCATGGTGTAGCTCATAGGTGGGCAACAGATACAGTCAGCTTGGTAGTAGAGATGGGAGTTTGTTTCTTTTAATCTTGTTTTTATCTTGATTGTCATTGTTTGCACACATCAAAGACACAGAGTGAACCTCTGTTCCTTTCATTTTCCTGTGACAAGGAAATACTTATTCAGTCCCAAAATATTTTTCTTAAACAACTAACAAAGTTTCTGGTCTACTTTATTATAGTTTTATGTTCAGATATGCCTTTGAATAAGGTGTTTGAAAATGACTTATCATCAGTCTTCAGAGATAGTTCGGTGTGAATGAAAGAGTATATTTCAAATGACTCTGTAACTGTGGCAGCCTAGCATTTGCTTCTTTGGATGAGACTGACAACAGAGCAATAAGAGAACCTGTTCTGTAGTTTTATAGTACCATAGTTAGTGTGTTACTTTGTATTCAGCTATTTCTGTTGAACTGTGTAACTTCTAACCATAGGCTTTTATCACTTCATTTTGATTTCGTTACCTTTTACTGATGACTAGTAGCCAAGCTGAATACCTCTAGAGGACCTCTGTGTAAGAGGAAATCTGTATTTTTAATAGGTTAATCCCGAAGTATCTAAGAAAATTTATTTAACACCAGAATTTCTTGCAGGGTGTTAGTTAAATGGTGCCTTTGGGGTGCCATTTTTCAGGCTGATGCTGGATATGATTAACGAATTCCAAAACAAATTACCTAAAAGGAAAATTGCAACATTTTGCCATTCACAGTATACACTGAGTGCCTTCTAAGACGAGCCAACTGTAGTCAGAAGATTATTTTTAAGTTAAGTGTTTTTTCTTAGGAACATAAAATTGTATAATGAGGTTAATTATTTTCCTGAATTATTAGTGATGGAATGTGAGTAAAGAAGAGGTGGCTTTTTACACATGTGATGATGAAGAGAGCAAAAGAAGCAGTTAGATAGCAAATCTAGAGGTGCAGCAATGAAGAGGGCAACTACTGAAGCCCTAACATGAAGAGAGGTTGTTGTAGAAACCAGGCTGTATACAGAAGGACTTGTAACATATACGCATTTTTTGTGACTGACTGATTCAAAGAACAGGTAATGTTTTTGTAATAGTGTTTAAATCACACTAATGATCTAAGTGCTGGGTAATACATTGCAGTATATGGTATGTAGTCTGAATTATTTCTTATTAAACTATCCCTTAAGTAATAAAATATTTCAGTTAAAACATACTTGTTATAATTTAGGCTTGCATAAAGTTGAAAAGCTTTGATGTTTTGTAAGTGATACCGTTTGCAAGCCCTTCATTTCCTGTATCGTAATTTGTTGAAAGGGTTCACTTGTCTTTTATATGTTTAGCTACAAACCAGAGTTGTATGTCTGAAGCATAAAATTGATTTTGGTTGTTGTTATTCAAAACATTCACAGTTTTTAGTTAGGCCAGTAGGAGAGACTAATTTAACCCTTTATTTTGAGAATGTATTTAAAATCTCATTTAAAATCTCATCTGTTTCCCCCCCATCTTTACTCTTCAATTCTGCAAAAGTTTGGATTCGATGATAAAACAAGACTTGTAGACAAAGTAAGACTCAACTGGCAGTATGAAGAAGCCAAGAAAAGGTAAATAAAGACAAAATTGGTATTTTTTATTTTTACTTATGTTGTCAACGTTTTCAAAGTAGAGCTGGAGCCAGTCTCCTAACTGAAATGTCTTGAGGAAGATTAACATGCTTACTGTGCTTACTTCTGATGGTTTGGAGGTAATAAAAGCTTAGGTAAACGTAAAACCTTATCGTAAGATTATTATATTTGTTTGCATAGATAAAACTGAATGTCAGTGCTATTGTACACTTGTACAAACAAGAGGCTGCAGTAGTTTAATTGAGCTGTTTATTTTTTCTTTATTCTTTTCAAGCCTCACTATAAACGGTCTTTAATATGCACCCGGTTTGTATCTGGCTGTCTCTGTCAGTTTGTTCAGAACTTTACATGCCTGTGATTTGAATTCTGAATGATGAAGTACTAAATGCAGTGTGAAGCAGAATGAAAAAATTCTTGAGATAAGTAGACATTCATAGCTGAATAAAAAGGCACATAAAAATAAATTTTGAGGATGAAAAACATACGAAAAAATGTTTTTAAATTAACTTGGAATTAATTAATTCTTTATCAAGTCTTTCAACCTACTTACTTATTATAATTACTTATTTCTTTTGTGAAGTCCTGCAGATTTTTTTCATGGCTTTCTGAAAGTAACCTCTCTGATTGAGAATTATTTTAAAAGTATTACATACCGGTGTAGTTTAATAGGCACTTCTTTAATCTTGCTGCTTTCAAACTATTTGTTGCATGCTCAGGACAGTGGTGTAGGTGCAGATGATAGCTTGAACATGGTAACTTTATGTATTTATGATCACGTTCATATGCTCTGGTAGAATGTTCTCTACCTGAAATTGACTGGCACTTGAAAGATCCAGTTACAGTCAGTTCTGAGAACCTTATTTTATTAAATTTGTTTTTCAAGTTGTTTTTTTTTTTTTCCTTTTCAATTTTGTCTGTTTTTCTGTCTCTAAAAACAAGGGGTAAAGACAAAGTCCAGTACTCTTGCCTGTTTTTCACACAGTGATGGCTTTTTTTGAGGAAAACTCTTGCGTTGTCATGTGTCTTGGCACAGATTGGAAGCCTAATAGGCAATTTACCATTTTTTTTTTTTCTTGGAAAGTTTGCCCACATTTGGATGCAATACAGGCATAGAAAAAGAAATTGATGCAAGCACATTAGAAATACACAGCTAAATTTCTTCAGCATTTGTAACTGGAATAAAAGTCTGCATTGTAAAATGCATTATGTGGGTACCAGTGACTATTACCTATCAAAAATTAATTAGCTGGAAGAAAAAAGGCAAAACAAAAGGCTGTATGTGTAGTGTTTGGTCAGAGGTTGACCCATAGGCACATCACAGCCCAATGGTAATTTAGGATTACATGACAGTTGTTTTAGGAAATAGAATAGGATTTAGTTTTGCACTGTTAAGTTTAGGAGAAATACCAGTGCCCTAAAGATTGTATTAAAAGTTCTTAATTTAAGTTTTCTCAGGTGGAAATGCTGAGTATTTGTTTATATACAGAATGCAATATTTCTGAACATGAAACCGATTTGGCTTCTGACATTAATTTCAAACAGAGAACAGTGATTGCAGTAAGGGTGGTTTGTTGTCCTGAAATAGCAGCTCCAACAATGCTCTGTTATTTAGCAAAAGCACGTTAGTTCCTTTAAAATAGTAGCCTTATTTTGCCCAGTATGTTGTACAGAAATAATCAGCTTTCAGCTTTTGAGTGGAACTGCACAAAGCTCATTGCCCCTACCAGTTATCTCTGTGGTTGCATTCTTCATTTATCATGCATTCCTTCCCCTTAGCTTGCTGGCATTTCTGTAGGGCTTTTGTCTCTACTAAATATCTTTGTGCTCATTCTGCCTTGGCTGCTGAAATATCTACTGTTACTGCGCAGTGTGGGTGACGGAATGTGCTGCCATGGATTAAAATCTACAAAGTAGAAAATTAAAATGCTACAGTATATCACAACTGTAAAACAGTATATTATGACTGTTTGCTTGTCAAGCAGGGTGTAAAATGCATAGCAAACAAGTTTAGCAGGCAAACTGCCTGTATGTCCAAGTTTTAAGGTAGGGCTTTAAAAGTACTCTGGAAGAAAAAAAGCATTTTTCTTCCCTTAAAGGAAAGCAAGGGGAAAATATATCCCCTAACTGAAGGGCAGCATGTTGCATTTTTGCCATAGATGATAGTATTGATAGTGCTAATGACAGCTTTAGATGCCAACTTGACGGCAAGAATACTTGCCGTGTGTAGTGCAGAAGTTTTTTAAAATCAAAGTACATTCTCTGTGTGTAGTATTTTAGTGAGAAAATGCAGCGTTGGGATTTCTGGCTGACCCACCTTGAGAAATGTGGGAGATGAACCTAGTGATAGTGGGGAAGTTGGTTTATATTCCTCAAATATCTTTCCTCCTTTATGAAATATACTTTGACTTTTATTCCTCCTTTAAAAGTCTCTCCAAGAGTGCTGAGTGGTTTGGTCTTTGCATAAATAAGACATTTGCAGAGCTTTTTTTTTTTTCCTTTTTTTTTTTTTTTTTCTTCAGCTTCCTACTGGAAAGAAGTCAGATAATTTGCAATTTAATTTTTCCCATGAGTATCTTCAGATGCTGTGAGCTGTGGATTCCGACATCTTCAAAAAGCTGTAGAAATCATCCTTTATCCTGCGTCTGTTCCAGTCTCTGAGAGGAGACGTGGAAACTCCACTTTTTATTTCAGCTGTCCTGCTGAGCAGAGGGGCTCCTGCTCTTTACCGTTCTCTTCTCCCCCCATTACTGTTTAAATAAACTGTACCTTATTTCCGTGAAAATGTTTCTTTCAGATCTGTCAGTGTGGCCCTCCAGAGAAGCAGAGGGAGGGAGGAAGACATTTTTGAGCAGACAGCCCCAAGCTGCCTGGATAAATACTGTTTTCAGTTTCAGTTGCTATTTCAGTGAGACCACCTCTCATGAAAAGCATTTGCATGCTGGAAAGTGTCCCCCTCAAGCATTTTTCTGAATAGACTGTTTCATAGAAAGAGAAATCAAAAGCAAATTGTTTCTCTTTGATACCTCAAAGTTGTACCATTTCAAGTAATGACTGCACAAAGGATATTGGTGAGTGATGATGAAATGTCACTGCTACAGCACCTCATATGCTGGGAAGTGAATTGATCAACAGATGAAAAATTATCCCTCCAATAATAAGTACTGGCATTAACTGATTTTTATTTTTTTTTTTAATCCAGTCTGATGGCAGCTGACTTTAAGTGAACAGAAACATCCAAGTATCTTCAACCAGTTTATCTAATTTGGGTGCAGAAATTTCTTTACAGTCACCTGCATTTTCAATTTTGGAGATGTTATTTTCCAATTCAATTGTTTAGAGCATATGGAGGCTTGAAAAAAACAAAACAAAATAATTATGTATTTTTCTGTTAAAATTCATCCTGTGCAGGCAAGTTGCATGTATAAGCAAATTTATTTGCTTAATTTTTAGTGAAATTCAGTGGACTTGTATGTTTTACTCTTCTAAACTAATCTGAAAATCTGATTTAAGGATGAAGTAATTTGTCTGATATCCCATAAATATCCGGCTTAGGAATGTTAGCTAAATTTAAATCTCACAGTATTAACTTTTAAGCATACAGCTGTCTTTCTCTTTGGGTTAGTACTGTAGCATGGCTCTGCTCCCTCTATATCTTTAAAGTTTTCATTGTACCAATTTAAATGTGAGTTAAGGAAATCCTAAATCCTCTCCACCATTGGTTTTAGCAGGCTTTATTTTGAAGGTGAATAACTTATTTTATCTGCAAAATGCCAATGGACTCTAAACCAGTTTAAGACCTCTTTGTTGAAACAGGCTGCCAGAAAGGCTGGATATCCTACAGAGTGTACTTGTGTTGTCCACCAAAGCCACAGTGGCACATACTTGCAGGAACAGCCAAAGTAGACACAGTTGAGAAATTTTATGAACTTTTGGCTAAGTTCCCCAACTCCTTGTTCTTTCCATTTCTCTCTTCCTCTTTCCCTAGCCTTCCTCTTTTTGAATATAATTTGTAATTCACTCTCCCAAGGGCCTATAAATACCAGAAATTACCTGGCTCTAAAGCTATTCGCTTCGTGTCTTCTGTCCCATAACCTTGGTGTTATACGGTGGTAGAAGTTGCCTGCTGGCTGAAGTGGCAAAGAATTGAGTTAGGATCTGACCATAAGTCTCCTGGTGTCCCAGAACCCAGTTCTGCTTAAAGAAAAAAGTAAGCTGGACTGATTTTTTTTTTTTTTTTTTTTTTGCATATTTGTGCAATCAGTTACCATTTTCCTCCAAATCGTAGCCATGGGTTCTGTTTTTATTTATTATTAACAATATTCCCATTGCACAGGTAACAAAAGCTTCAGCTGTAGAGTAGTCTGATGTGTCACCCAAAAGTCAAGAAGGGTTTTTCTTTTTTCTTTTCTTGGAAAATTCAAAGTAATTTCAGAGAACTTGTTAAGCCAGGATGATCAGCACTTGTAGGTTAGGAAATACTTAGTGTAGCGTATTATTTTGTCCCTTTAGTGAATATGAATTTGGATGTTGATATTCCTTCAGAGTGTTTATCTCCCCAGGTCACCTGCTTTGTTCGTACCAAGTAATGGGCTTGATTGTAATGTCTGCAGTTCAGGTTGTTTCATCTCACAAAAAGTGATTTTTACTTCAAGATCGCTTGAGTACAACTCATGCTATACTTTAATAAGTAAAATCTTCTAAAATAGAAGTTCTTGAGCTCATCAGTATGATTTCATTTATGTGGGGTTCGGATAACAGTCTGGAAGTAGAGGTTCTGAATGCCAGCAAAATAATTTAGTTTTCCTCAGTTATTTCCAATGACAAAACTACAGAATTGTAGGAGTTGGTAGAGACTTCTAGAGATCTTCTAGTCCAACCTCCTGCTAAAGCAGGTTCCCTGCAGTAGGTGAATTGTTGCTCTGGTTTGTCTAGAGGAGTCTATGTGGAAGTGTAATGATTGAGACATGTTGCATTATTCTGAAAATATATACTTCTTCCATCCCTTGATGTAGTTTGGATGATGCTTGGAAAAGTAATGTTTGTCCAGTTTTCCAGCTTTGTGCCATGCCTGTGTTATTGTGACCTATGTATGCACCAAGCCAGCTATTTCACTGTGACCGTTTCAGGGCAAGTTTTGCCATTTCAAATCTGTGTTTACTTCATATCACGAAGGTTATCTCACCTGTGCACTCCTGCTTCTCTGCTTAATAGGAGCTGCTCTATTCATTTCTATTAGAAATTTTTAAATATTGAAATAAACAGCAAGTCAGTCTTGCCTACCTAGGAAACCAGTCATTTGATACCACCTACTCGAGTGTGGAATGCAAGCTCCTCGGTGCTTGTTATGCAAGGATGGGAATGGGCAAAATGCCTGGAATGTTGATGGTTCAAAATTAACTGCTTTTTTTTTCCAAGAATACGTTAAATTGCTACATTAGTAGGGACCTTGGTATATCTGGTGTTGGGCCAAGATAAAAGGACTCTCATAGTGACTAGACTTGAGTAGTATCTTAAAAATAGACAGTAAGAAGCAAAAATGTGTTTGGAAGAAATTAAATTGCTATCCCTTTCAAGTATTTGATTTAAGTGAGTGTTTAAGGTAGACGAAATATATACACTGAAAGAAGGCAAAATAGCCACTTTTTGTAAGAGATGTCTGGTGTAGTATGGGCATTAAGCCATGGACAAGCACAGTAAAAGTGCTTATCTGTGCATTTATTATGTTTGGAAATAAAAGCTTGTGTTGCAAGAAACAAACTACAAGTATGAAATATGCTTGGAAGGATTTTTCTTATTAAGGTTTTGGGTGAATTAAATGTCTTCTATCCTCAGATACATTTCTTAGGTTTGGGTGAGGGAGACTGTAAAAGCCCTAGGGACGTTTTCTAGCTAACAGTAGAAATTTTAACAAGTTTTATCACTGGTAGCTTTTTGGAGCAGTATGTTACATAGAGATGTCCTTAGTGAAAGACGAGGAACAAAGTTCCCCAGAAAAGTTTGGTGTGCTTGCAGGAACTGCAGGAAATACAGGTTGCAGGAAGTTGGCTTACTACTGCTGAAGTTCTCCCAACGGATTTCTGCATTATGTAGTGTTACGCAAGTGCTTTTTCTTTGCTTTAAGGGAAGAAATAGAGACAGGAACTGCTAGCAGAAATGCTGAGAGCATCAAGGGAATCAAATTAAGTACCTAATCAGATCTTGGAACTTTTCAGTGACACAAGCCTAGTCCACAGCAGTACTTTTTCCTTTAATAATGGTACAATTAAGTTATTGTACCACAACTTTATGCTTTCAAAGCATCTTCTATCAGAAATCTGGAAAAAAAAGCAAACTTTAATCTGGAATGACATACCCAGGGGGAGTAATGTGTTCTTAGCAAACACAAGAGTCTAAATTAAAACCTCCTGTATTTCAAGCATTGTCCTGATCAGCCAAGCTGATTTGCTGGCCAAATGACGCTGTAAAGAGAGATCACTTCCTTCCTTCTGCCATTTTCCTATCTTGTCTGCTGGCATTTCTCTCTTCTTTGCTGCCTATGTTGGCATTTATTTACCTCATTGGCCAGTATCATAACCAGCTCAGCCTGCATTAAAAAAATGCCTAGCAAGGCAACTGTGATTGGGTCACTCCTTCAGCTGCTTCATTAAACTGAATCCAGAGTCTTCACCAAACACATCTCATCTTTATTCACAAGCCACAACAGAGCTTGTGAACGTGGTCATTCCAATGCATTGCCAAGGCTCAGCTGATTCACACTCCCGAGCTAAGCTATGACCATCCAAATGTGCTTGAGTTTTACAATTCTCTTGAGCAGACCTTGGGTTCCAGTTTGTTTCATTTGGCACTGAACGCTTGAAAATCAAGCTGTATACATGTTCAGAAGTGTTTCCTGAATCTTTAACCGCTGAGCAGAGTGGGTGAGGGAGAAGAGGGAGGGTGAGTGGCCCTGACGTCCTATGAGGGGATGAGGTGTTTGTCAGGAAACTGCCTCTGGAATTCATGCATAATAGCTGAGGAATGAAATATTTAAACTGCTTGTATTGATTCACAATGGTGCTTTCACTAGCTGTTTGCAGGAAGTTGGATATTGATGTCAGGAAATTGAAAAGGTATTGAAGGACTTGATAAAATATTACACTTCAGACTAAAATGTAACACAATACCTAAGTTCTTTGCTTGCTGTAAATGAAAATTAAAGGGAGAGAATGGTATTTGTAAAAACTAACAGTAAGATTCCTGTTTATCTATGAACATGTAAACTAACTAACACAATCGTTGACTTGCATTAATACTTTATTTTCCTTGCCATGATATAAGATGGCCAGATACTTTCCAGTTGACAGTCCGAAATAAATACTGCTGTAGGTTAGGGTTTAAATAGGAAAAATCTACCTTCACTGTGTGCCTTTTCATTTATTCTTGGGCAGACATGATCATGCTGTGGATTTTCTGCTTGCTTGTTGTGTGCTTTTAACATTACTTTGTTAATTCATTTCTTTTATTCTTACATACTTTTTCATTTAAGGACAGTAATCTTTTCTTGCGCCCTTAACTTTGAATGCTGCCATTTCAAAGCCAAGATGAAACTGAGGTGTACAGATGCATAACTTTGGTGCAGCATAGTTTCTTACAAATGTTCAAAAATCAGAAAGCTGGATTTTCTTATTTACTTTTCATTTTAACAGTAAACTTCTGAAGTGCCTTAAATTGATCACTTTAAGACAAGCATAAAAAAACAAACAGTAACAGAGTGTTCTCCCTGTTACGCTTATATACCTTTTGATTTTGCCAAAAGAAACAGTTGTGAAATTTTTAGCGTTAGAGGTTGGTGTAGTGTTTATTAGAGTTCAGAATTTCTTTTTAGCAGATCAGTTTCTCACAGTGTCAACTGTGGAATCAGAAAACAACAGTAATTGCAAGAATGTAATGGTTCAGTGTATGGAGATAAAAACAAAACAAGAAACTTCTTTTGGCTATGAAGTCTACTACTAAAAATAACACTGAAGTTAGCATATCCAACTTCGATTTGATGATTGATCTATCTGAAGCCATCTGGATTTTGCAACCAGTAAATCTTTTTTTCTGGACCTACATTTTTGTTTTACTGATAATTAATATGTTCTTAAAGTTTTGTTGTTAGTCAGGACAAGTTCCTCTGTTGAGGTGGGCATGGACAATGCAGAACTTCTCAAAGGCAGACTTTCCTTTGCTGCATTTCTCAAATCCCATGTTAAGATATGATAATGGAAGAATGAGTAACAAAAAGGTATTCAGATTCATCAGCTTGTGCAAACATCATACTGAAGAGCTCTAAAGTATCAGTTGATTTTTCTATAAAATGAGCAATCTGTAAAGACAGATACTGACCATGTCATAATGTGTTGTAGTTCTTATACAGTTACGCATTCATGAACACTTGACATTCTTTACATTTAAAGCAAACAAACCAAGAAATACCCCAAGCTTAGAAACAAATAAGCCTCGTGAAGACCGCCAAGTTTTTTTTGTTTCAGAGTTTAGATGAAAGTCACTGAAGCTGAGAGGCTTCACCTTCTGATGTTTTTCCTTTTACTTGTCTTCATCTTTGTCTCTTCTGTGTTTTGAAATATGTTTATTCTCCTTTAAAGAGTTTCGAATATACAACAGCAGCTGGCCTTGTTAGACAATGAATCTTGGCCAGGAATGGCTGAAGCGGACAGGGACCGTCTTCAGCTCATCAAGGAGAAGGAGGCTCTTCTTCAGGAGCTGCAGCTCATCAGTCAGCAGAGACGATCCCCAGAAGACATTGCACGTTTGGAGGAAGAAAAAAGACGTTTGGAGGATGAAATTCAGCGGGCTCGAGCAACTTCTGCTCATGGGGCCACTGAAAGGTTTGTGAACTTCAATAATTTTCTCAACCGCTGGGTGATTTCAAAATGAAGAGTAGAGAATTGTGTGTGTTCAAGAAACAAACAAAAAAATTTAGTAATTTGTTTCAGTGAAACATCTGGCTCCTGACTCTGCCATTATTTAATTCTGCCTGTCTTGAAGTTCTGTGGAGGACTGTTAGTGATGTTGACTGGCTAGTTTTTTGTTCATTCATCTAAACTGTGTGAATAGAAAGAACAGATCAGATGACTTAGAAGTCGTCTGAGTGATGTTGCCAGGTAAGAAAGACAAATGATAGCACCTGGACAATGAAAGATTTTTCTAGTATTTTACTCTAGTGGAGTAATGGTCATCTTCAAATTCATCAGAACAAAGATCTTTCCCTATTTTTGCTTTCTGTTTCAGAATGGGAAAGTTAAAGGATATTTTTTCACCTGTTTCATCAAATTTTTTCTTTTAATTTGCAGTTTTTGCAGCATGAGCATGTGTGAACTGACAGTATAGTAAACTGAAAATGTAATTAAATGTAAAGTTTTGTGTGAAAACAAACAAACAAAGAAAAACATTGCAGCAGAAGCACTGTTTATTTCCAAATTATGTATTTTTTCCTCTAGCCAAGGAAATGGACCAAAATTCTATATGTGTTATTGTTACCGTAGACTGCTTTCAGTGAAAAGCATGAAAGTACTTGTTCTTATTTTCCAGACTTGCTTTCTCTTAAATAATTGATACATACATGCTATGTAAATGCCAGAAAGGCTAACTTAAAACCATACAGAGAAGGTGTTTGTGGCCTTTTAAAATTAATTTATTTATAACAGAAGAATACTTCTGTTTGAGGCATGAAAGATTTTTCATTTCTCTTGCTATTCTTTTTCTTTCTGAAACAAACTGAGGCATGAATAAATGGTAAAAAGCCAGGTGTAATATGAGGGAAAATTATGTGAAACATTTAATGTGACCCGTTTTAAGGCTAATACTTATGCAGTTAAGAAACTGTTAAATAGATTTGGAATTGCCTTCCATGTACAGACTCTGGGAGCTTTGGTTCCTTTGGACAGACTTACATTGGATGATAAATTCAGGCAATAAAAACAGAAAATTAGCAGCCACCCTGCAGTTGGATGTTGTGTATTTTGCAATTTTTGCAGTATTGTCAAACAAGCTTTCCAGCGTGAACTGATGGAGAAGGGAGTTCATTTTACACTGCAGTGTAGTAAGTTTTATTTGTTGTTCTTGGGCTCTCACATTAGATACTGCATACTATGTTGGCAAGAAGGCCAAGCTATTTTTCCATGTAGTTCATGCAGTGGAAACCAGCATTCTAGTACGATATTTGATATTTCAAATGCTAGCAAAAAGTAGAAGTTAGAATAATATTTAAGGCCACTCTTTTTTTGTATAACAAATTGGAGAAAATCTTGACTATTAATAATCTTAATTCATTTATTTGTTTAGTTTAGGCTCCAGAATAACTCAAACTATTCCCAGTTCTACTTTTCTATTTCTACTTACTTCTAGTCACAAAGTAGAAAGAAATTTCCTGTTTAAATAATTACCAGTTTTGTGCTGTTGCAGAGTTTTAAATGTACTGTGTTACGGATCAAAACTAACTCAAAGTCTGTATGCCAAAGGGGTCCCTTGCAGGCAGTGATCACCTGAGTGATACAGCAGAGCTCCAGCCTTCCTTGCACCACTTGATTAACCCGATCTGTGATGCACAGAAGCAGGAGAAAAGCTTTGATCTTGCACACGCTTTGGTGTGGAGCTTCTTGCTGTGTCGTTGCAATAAAGAGAACCTCCTCAGAGGGTGGGAAAGGTTTGCTGGAGCATGGTGCTGCAGACTACATGCCAACATACTGAATTAATGCAGTTGGAGGCCAACAAAATTGAGATTTCTGTTTTTACTCTTCACAAAGATTTTTTTTTTTTTTTGTATCTTTACCATTCACATTTCACTTAAATAAATGTTGCTGTTTTATCCAAAAGGGTTTCCTTTTTAATGATATTTTTCTATCCTGCCCCTTAGCATGTTGTTTTCTAGCAGCTGTCTGCAGTTGGTAAGGTCTGACACATGAATCTTAAATATGTTTGATGTGCTGTCTCCAGACTGTCCGTCAGAATCCCAGTTTCTAGTCAATTTATGAACATGGGTCTGGAGTAATAACCTTCCTGCTGCAAGTGTACAAATGTATAACATGAAATGGGTTATTATGCTAATTCTATTTTGAAATTTAGTGATTGGGTTTGGAAGATTAAAGCAGCAGGAATGCCAGTAATTGTCCATTCAGGAAAAGAACAAATGTACTTTCGTAGAACCATGGAATGGTCTGGTTTGAAAAGTACCGTAATGATGAAAGTTTCAACCCCCCTGCTATGTGCAGGGTCACCAACCACCAGACCAGGCTGCCCAGAGCCACATCCAGCCTGGCCTTGAATGCCTCCAGGGATGGGGCATCCACAGCCTCCTTGGGCAGCCTGTTCCAGTGTGTCACCACCCTCTGTGTGAAAAGCTTCCTCCTAATATCTAACCTATACCTCCCCTGCCTCAGTTTAAAACATTCCCCCTTGTCCTGTCGCTACCAGCCCATGTAAACAGTCATTTCTGTAGAGCATTTAAGAAATCTATTAGGCATGTGAGACTGACAGCATTACAGGTATGTTCTACCTGTGTTGTGGCAGTGGTGCTGAGTAATTCAGCTGCTTTTATTAGAATGTGCAAAAATAAGTCACACTAAGAGGTTTTTGCCATAGCTTAGTATTTATTGTCTGCTTAAATATATAAACTTGCTTGAAACAAGTAGAATTACAACTTGAAGTTGTGTTTTATGGTAACTGCTTAACAAAAACTCTCCAAAGCTTTTCTTTTTACCTTTGAAATGTAACATTAGTTTGTTTGGATAACAGAACTATTTGGAATATTTTTTTCCTGCCAGGGCGACTGGTCATACTCGTAGAGTCTGATGCTTTTACCTAGAACTTTTGATGACTTGGACAATTTCTGCAGTGTGTTTTTGACGTCACAATGTCACGATGCTTACACTGTGCCTCGGCTAATTTTTCTTGTCTGGGAATTTGCTAGTCTTGGTTCCCATGTTCATGGTGGAATTTCATTTGGTGCATATGCGCAGCATAAATTTAATCTTTTCATCAAACAAGAAAGTTTCTTTTTATTTTCTAAACTGCAATGCAATGGCATTTTTTCTGTACTTGGAAAGCTCCTGATACTTCTTGAGTACAACTGTGAGAAAGAAAAATGATAGTATGTATCTATTTAATTACAGGATACTGTTACAGGAAAAGAGAAATTGTTTGCTTATGCAACTGGAGGAAGCTACACGTTTAACCTCGTATTTACACTCCCAATTGAAAAGGTGAGTTGTGCAGAAAGAGTAGGCTTTGAAGTTTAACTGCAGCAGAGAATAATGGTAATGGAAGTTTACCTTCTAAAACTTCCTGTGTGGATATGTTGGGTAAATTAAATTTTTACTGAATTTATTCAGATTGATCTGTAGAATGTGGTGATTTTGATGAAATTTTGTAAATAGCATTAGTAATGGTTGTTTGGGATAGATTACTACATATATCTGGGAATTCTGTATGCTGGCTTTTGTTCTTTTACAAAAAGGAGCCTATAGTAAAATTGTCAGATTTACTTTATGTGAAAATAACATTCTTCTAAATTCTGTGAAGTTTAATATCCTGATACCTTCTCTGAAAGAGGTGATCCCTGGTGAGATGACAGAATTTTGCCATTTAAATATGAGAACGTGCTAAGACCCACACAGAAGCCCAGAATGTTTTGCATATTCACGCTCACAGCTGCCTTCTTCGGTGTGGCTCTCAGGGATTCTTCAGCTCAACACCATGCCAACATCAAAAGCTCAGTTCCTGCTGTGTCTTACTTCATCTCTGTCCGTCACGTACACTGTTCTCTCTGTAGCCATCTGGGAACGATAGAAGGAACTGAAATAGGATTCATACTAAAGTTGTTTTCATTTTGCACTGGAAAAACCTGTGATGTTGAGGCTTATGCAGCACTTTGTTAGGCCTTTCCAAATCCATTCTTGCTTCTTCTCCCTGATACATTTATGATTCATCATTAACACCAATTCTGGCTGGATCAAAGTAATCTACCATTCCTGGCTTTGTGCTGAGTCCACTTATTCAAGCCTTCCTATTATGTTGTCTTTGCCAAATTAGGGCTGCTTACAATTCAGAGGAAGGAGTAGACCTGTCCTGTTGTACTCTGGCCTGATTTGACTGTCACTCGTGCTTTTCCAGTCATGTCTGTGCTTGAGACCAGGACAAGAAACACAAGCTAGACCCTAAACAGCCAGATCATCTCCCTGTGTCATGTGCTGAATGCATATGAAATTGCTTATACTAGATGGTCTGATGTATTTATGTCTGTGCTGATGCTTCTGATTATATTTTGAAGGCATTTTTTTGTTTCCTTTTCTTTTGCCTGGTGTAGTCTGTCGGCTAGCACCCTCACAATGTCATCTGGCAGCAGCAGGGGTTCCCTGGCCTCCAGCCGAGGTTCCCTGGCATCCAGCAGAGGCTCCCTCAGCTCAGTCAGCTTTACGGACATCTACGGCCTTCCTCAGTATGACAAATCAGACAGCGTTACTGACTACGGGCAGCACTTGCGCTTTGACATCATTCCCTTTGAGTCTCTGACAAAGGACGTGCCGTACGCTGATCCCATCGGACATTCAAATTTCAATAAGCAACGGAGGTCTCTGGATACCCCTCAGTCCCTGGCATCCCTGTCGTCACGGTCCTCACTGTCATCGCTGTCCCCTCCAAGCTCACCTCTGGACACCCCGTTTCTCTCTGCATCTCGAGATTCTCCCTTGGCTCAGATGTCTGAAGGCTTTGAGGAGATTGCAGGCATGGGAGCTCTGGAAATGCTCAGAGCTCAGACCACAGCGTTGGGTGACGATGATGCACAAGGAACAAGTTCATCTCAGATGTCCTCTTACCCTGTCGACAGTGAAGGGGTGCGAGAAATGGGCCCACAGCTGACTGCTGTCCAACCTAGTGGAGGTAAGTTTTTGGACTTGATTGTTTTGTCACATGAGGCACACAACCCTAATCATACTGGCACAATGGAGATTGTTGCTCTGTTTAAGTTCACCCAGATAAAAATTGCATGATGGATGTTAGGTGTTTAGAAAGAAAATGAGAGGACTTCCCTCCCTATTCTCCCCCTAAACCAAATCAAAACAAAACAAAAAAAAACCTTTTGATTTAGGGCAGAGATGAAAGAATGAGGAAATTTTGTGATAGTTTGGGTGGAAGGAAGGGAAAGGAATATAGACTTTTGTTGGAGTGGAACACATGAAGGTACATGCATATTTTGGTCTTGCATGAGGAATTAGTAAAATCACACATGGCTTAATTACATCCCAATATCTGGCAATGTTGCCATTAGGCTGATAATTTCCAGCAACACAAACCCAAAGGAAATTGTTGGTTGCTTTGTTTCGTATTTTTAAACAAACAAGCAAAAAAAAAACTTAGGAGGGGGTGCACGAGGTGATTGCTGCTGTGATAGCGTTTGAAGGTTGGCTGGCTCCATGCTGAATTCATGCCCACTCTGGTATCAGGTTCCTATGTCTGTGTGCAGTGCAATGGGATGGGAACCACAGCAGCAGGATGGTGCTGAATGCATGATACGCTGTGCTCAGGAGTTGAGTTCACTACTTCAGCAGGTGGGAAGTGTGAGGAGCTGAGCATCCACTTGAGTGATTTTTTGTTGCTGTCTCAGAGCATGAGCTCTGGAATCACAGAACAGTCTCGGTTACCATGGCACATACTGTTAGGGTTGTCTTTTCCTGCTTGAATGTGAAGTCGATGGACTTTCTTCAGCTTGTGTTGTTGGAAGCTTCTGAGGTGCTGTAGATGAGAGTGCAATAGAAAATTGAGTTGGAGAGATCAAGAAGTGAAACAAACCTTAAAAAAGTGAAGAAACAGTTAATTTCTTTTCCGGTTTTAATCAATTGAAGAACTGCTGTTAAAATTTTCTTTCCTTATGATATTTTTGTGTTTTAACATGCTACATTTCTAATAAAACCATTGCAGGATAGGAGGGCTTTTAGAGAATATTTTAAAGATTATAATTCACGTCTCATTCTAATATGTAGAGCACTACATTCTGGACTTAGAACATAAAGGCTACTATGAAATAGAAGCAGAGAATCTGTTATCCCATTAGATCTTGTTTGTCAGGAGACAATGAGAAGGAGCACCAGCAGTATCTAAGGAAAAGATTTCAACTTTCTGTTTTTCATGAAGAAAAAGGCCATTACTGTGCTAACAAGCCCGCGTTGTTCAAATAGAATTGAATGTAGACTTACTTTCCTTAATGCAGCTCGTGCTGCCAGAAGGTACTGCTAACAGAATTTGTTTACTAGACATAAACATGTCTGATGCCCATATTGCAGTATTCTGACCAAAATAAACAGAGTTCTAGAGACCAACATGTAAGTCTGTGCTTAAATTAGTGTCATGGAGAAGTTTCCTGAGGCTTTCTTTAAACCTCAGATCAGACCACAGCATGTCTTCACCCACTGTGGTAAGTAAAGCTATGTTAGTAGTTCATTTATAGCTCATATGTGTTTCCTAGAAATGAAGGCCTGGTCTGAGGGCTTAGGGAGCAATAGGATGAGGGTCACGTCCTGCTTCGGTTTTCCTTTTCTCCCTTCTCTGTAATGTTTTTACACATTTTTCGTTTTTCTTTCTGAAGGCTTCTGGCAGAACATGTCTGTGATGCCACTGTCACTGCTGTGGTGTCTGGGTCCAGCTCCTAGTCCAGGGTTTTTAACTTTTCTCTGTGTTTAACCTAGTGCTTTCTGTTCCTTTTTGAATGTATGATTAGAAGGTAATTAGTTTGTCTTGATGGATATTTTCTTTTTTTAAGTATTTGATTTTTGAAACAATTGCCTGGGAAAGAAAAACAAGTTTAACCTTTCTGGTATTTGGCTGGAGTCACGACTGCTTCGAGCTTGGCATTCCGTAGTTGGTGGGTTTGCTGTTGTAATGCAGTTGTCTCCATCTATCAGTTGAAAATTTTTAAATCTATTAAGTTCAGTAGTGTATTCTTGAAGAATCTGATGGAGCATCACCCTCATACAGGACAGTTTGGGATCCCCCAGATGTTGAGGGTTGTTAGTTTTTACTAAGCTACTGTGCTGTATGCTTTGCTGCTGCCATCTGATGGTCTATCATTGTAATGCTCCTCTGGAAAACCAACAAGTATTAATCAGACAAATTTTTCACCAGTTCTATCAAACAAAATATGGCGTGATTTCCCAAATTACAGAGGTCCAGAGGGATAACGCTCTGGGATAACCATTGTAACAGAGGGATAACCATTGTGAATACTCTGTTTTGAAGCAGTACTAAAGCATGCTCAGGAGTTCTCCAGGAACTGAATTTTTAATGCTCTTTTGCTTATTTGCTGTTTTCTTTTTCTGTATCTCTTCTGGGGGCATATACATTGTATTTGTAAAGCTGGGGGGAGGAAAAGTGCTAACACAGGTCTTCAAAGATCTTCTGTACCTTCTCTGTCCTAAAATAATTTTTTGAGTGTTAAATTTCTTTCAATGCCTAAGTAATCTAGTTTGCAAAATACTGACCTCCTTGTAGACCTAAAAGATGATTGATCACTGTGTGCTTTTCATTTTGTCTCGTTTCTCATGCGGCACAACAGAAAAATGCACTGTAAGTGAACATAAAATTACTAATCGTGCTGTTTTTGCTTGTAATTCCCAGTGTGATTTTGTGTGTGAAGTGTTTTTTGTATGAGTTGCATGTGAAGGAAAAAGGAGATTATTTTAACATTTGGTTTTGACACACTGCTGTCTGATACAATCTTGTATCTGTTTAATTGTGGCATATTATGGCATACTCAAATTTTGGCTATGTCAATTAAGCAATATGTTCATGGCTGTGGTTAAATACCAGAACAGTGTTTTCTGCAAGCTTCAGCTTTATTACATCATTGTAATGCCTGACAGCATCATGGTAGGTAAAGTCTGTTTGTGTCTGTTTTAGGTTTTATGACAGTGTTTGATTCTGTTATGAGCGCGTTTTGAGCTGACATGCAGTACGTGTAGTTTCATGTGCCTGTGAAATATGCTTTAAATGTATAGTTTTTGTTAATGAACTACTAAACACTAACACATATTCAACACCAAAATTTTCTTTCAAGTTCAAGTTTTAAGCTTGTGGCAGCTGAGAATATTCTTTTAATCAGGCCAGTCTTTGACAAGCTTTGGCGCCTGCTAGGAAATTCCAATTCATATCTATTTTGCTCACTGATTTTCTTGACATAGGACAGTAAAGGCAATTATGTATTTTAGAAACTTTATTTTTAAACAGTTCTTTAGCTTCCTGGATTGAAACCAGGTGCACCTTGTTCTGTTTAAGTCAAAATCTGATGTTTCTTTCTTGATGAGTTTTTCTTACTGATTCATTTTTCTATTCAAGTGTGTGTTCTGACATTTGCATCTCAACCAAATTTGTGGGATTGTCCAGGTGTAATCAAATGCTTCCTTGGCCTGCAAGGCGGTGGGCAATCATTGTTAAGTTACAAGTGTTGCAACACATCAGTTTTTCATGACAGTGTGTCGGTGCTTGACAACAGTTTTTCCTTCAGACAGATTAGGAACATGAAACCTCCAAGGTAGAGAGCTGGTGAGGTCCAACCTCCTCTTTCATCTCTTACATCTATACAGTGTTCACATAACAGGGTGAGCCAAATACTTTCTTATGAAAACGTAGTAAACATTGTGTAATTTTTTGAAATTAATACACAATGTGTAGGTGAGCATTGGTATAAAATTGCACTTTTTTTTCTGAAGGTCAGTCATTTTCCAGTGTTGAGAAACTCTTCTGTATTCATAAATCCCGTTGCAAAGTTCTAGTTTTCCTTTTGCTTATCAGTGACAACAGTTACAGAAGTTGTCTCACCAAATGAAAAGATTGAAAAAAGTAAAATAAAAAAACAAATTGAAATGAAATCCTCCACTTTGTACAAGTGGTAGGAGGAGAGTGTAGTTCAAACACAGTTTTCTGTCTTTTTTTTTCTTTTCTTTTTTTTTTTTTGAGTCAGGTAGAGGTTGGCTCTCATTTGCAGTGAGGATGAAATGAGCTGTATGGCAAAATGACATGTGCTGGACAATAAGATGGGATGCTGTAATTAGGAAGAAAAAGGGTAGTTCTTTCTCCAGGTACAGAAACAAATGCAGAATGGAATGTTCTTGCCAGCAAATAGACGTCCTGCATAGCTGAAGATGGCTAAGTTGTTCACTGAATTTGGAGGGGAGGTCCATAGGGCCCCTGATCCAAAAACACAGATAGTTGGTTCTGCAGACATATAAGAATCCTAGCTTCTAACAGAAGCCTGTGATATTTATGAACATCTCTTCTGGTTTTGTGCTGTTGGTTATCTGACAAAAAGATGACATCTCAAGTTGGTGCAGGATGGCAGTACTCAGTGCATCTTGTCTGCCAGTCCTGCAGTGGGACAAAGCCAGACATTTCTGTTGACAGCAGCAGCACAGATGTTGATTTGAGAGGCTTTTTGTCAAGCTTCAAGGCCTATCTGGTGTCTTCTGCATGGGTCTTGCACAGGATGCAAAAGCTTGCTCACTCAGAGCAGGGGCTTGATGTCCATTCCACCCTTCAGTGGGGCTTTGCAAGTGAAGCTCTAGTTACTTGTTGACAATGTGCTGAAGGGAACTTGCTGTTCAGGAGGCTGTGTTTTATTGGTGATGTCTAAAGATAATATCTTAACAGAGCTAATTAAATTGTTTGAGTAAGACATGTTTCAGCCTTAGTGGTAGTAAGCTGGAAACAAGCAGCTGCTGCTTGCCTCCCTGTGATGTGTGCTGTGCTACTATCACTCCAGTAACGTCTGCTGAAACCTAAAGTACTTCCAAGACATTTAATTTCATGAGCCCGGGTAGGAGTATGATACTTTTCCCTTTTCTAAAGTGGCATCTCTTTGCCATTGCTTTTCTGCTTTGAGAGCAAGCATTGATCCTAAGCAAAAGGGGGAAGAAGTTGGCAAAAGATACTGCAGTTCCATAAGTCCATGTAATGATTCTCTCTAGGATGTGAAAGAAGAAAAGCTCAAGTTGCAGCCTTTCAAGTCTTGAATCCTTATCTATATAATTCTTGAGCATTATCACTTGTGCACATACCTTAAAGGATTTCTACATTCTATTTCTACTTGTATTTGCAAAATGTGGTGTGTAATGCCATTTTGGTTGATAAGCTTAGCTCATGAAAGTGATTGAATTGCTATTTGTGATGGTGCTGGTGATTTAGAGTGGAAGGGAGGGTTGACTTTTTCTTCCCTCTGTCAGTTTTCAAATTCATTCACCAAGAATTTGGAAAAGAACTGGTGTCAGTGAGATGGAAAGTGCTGTTTTTTCTTTTGGATAACACCTCTCAGACTGTAAATAAAAGTTGCTGATATGAGATGATATAAGCAACGTGCTTTGAAAATTTATACATGGAAACACGTGAGAACAAAACCTCACTGTGTGTTGTCTGATAACTTCTTAAAAGAATTAGTCTCTGTTTATTTTCAAACTACTGAATAATCGATAGGTAAATCTTAGAAGTTTAGGATATCATGTGTGTGTACTGAATTAACGTAAACCTTTAGAGTGATTTTTCCTCTGGAAAAATACTGTTATAAAATGAGATTGGCTTATGTTTAGTCATGACACAGAGAAATCAGCCTTAATTCTTTCACAGAAAATCTGGTCCATTGTACGGTAGGTTTTTAAGGATAGAAGACAAAACAATGAGCTGCATTTGTACCAAGCGTTTTGCTGCTAGTTGTACTGTTTGCCACTCATATACTGCTTCTAGCTTTATCTTTAAAGAGATTGCCTTGAGCTGATGTTGTCTCCTCTTTTTTCTCCATGATAGCTGTAACTCTGCGAGGAGACAGCGGTCGAAGATCGGAGAGGAGAGCCAGGCGAGTTTCAGCATGTCTCTCAGATCATTCACTGGCTAGTGACAGTGGCGTGTTTGAAGCTTTAAGCAAAAGGTCAGGTGTAAAAATGTGTAGTAAGCTGGAAATATTCCTGTTCTGCCACACGGTCTGAAAGAATTTATAGTAAATTTCTGAACGTGCTTTCAAAATTGGTGATTAAGTTGCATCTGTTAGGTTGATGAAGGTTTTTACGTACGGTTCTACTGTCATCTTCATAGTTGCTAAGTCCCTTTCACTTGATCGTCTCTAACATTTTAACATTCAATACTTCTGACCTAAAAGATGTTAATTTTAAAGTTGTGATTTTATTTTAACCACCTGTAACAAAATAAAATGATATGGGTTAGTACTTCAAGTTCCGACACATAATTAAAAGTGTACATCTGCCTGTGATAAAGGGAAAAAAAGTATATGAATTGCTGCAAGGCTAAATGTGCAGATTGATCAAGTGACTGGAGGAGGGTAAACACATTTTATACAATTGTTATAACACAGTAAACAGTTAGTGGAAGAAGGTAAGGTTTTGATGATTCTGAAGAGTAATAGAAAACAGGACAAATACAAAACTAGCCTTAAGAATTATTCTAAAAACTTTTTAAAATATGAATTACTGCTTTTGTTTCTCTAAAATGTATCTCAATCCTTCCCTATATTACTGAACAGTTGCATTTATCCTCAAATCATGAAATAAATGTTCATTTCATTGTGCTTTAACATCATAGATTAGTATGTAGTTTACAGTACTTTCTGCTTGTGCAGGAATGAAGATATGGAAGAGCCTGTCTATGGTGATATTGCCAGTAATGAAGAACCACAAATACATGTTGGATTTCTGTAAGTAGTGTTAATACTGTTTTTGAGCTGAAAACCAAGGTAGTTTGATGCAATAGTCAGCATGCCACTTTCTGCTGGGGCCGCCACTGTTCATTTGGTGTCCTTTCAATGCTGGCTAATGAAGGGGCTTTAGTTACTTTCAGTAATTAATATTTTCACTGTCTGGGCTATTAGTATGAGCGTTGATGTAGGGATATGTCTCACTCTGTAAGATCTGATTTTTTTTGTGTGAAATAAAAGATGATTACCTTAGAAAAATCACATCTGAAGAGACAAATACAAATAAGGCTCCTCAGTGCACCTCTGAAGAACTGTACATAGGTCAAGCTGTTGTTAATTGTGCAAGTAATGTGGGGGAGGGCAGATTACAGCAGTGCAAGATGGGATGCCTTCCAGAATTCTCTCTACCCCTCAGTTCCCAGGGCCTGGAATTTTCAGATTTCAAGCAGCTGTGATAGTTCTGTCTCAAAACTCATGCTGTTGCAGAAGATAAGAATTTTTTTTTGCACTTTTGTTAATCCAGGAAAATAATGCAGAGCGAGTTGTCTAACATAAATATTACATCACTCACACACGTGATTGTGGTGGAAACATTTAATACAAGGAACATTTTATAAATCTGTTCACTGTCAAGACTCACTCTAGGTAGTGTTCTTGTTCACCTGAATAATGTTAAATTCCCTTTGTTCTGATGAGTTTGTTAATGCAGTTAGTGCTTTTATGGTTCTGAATGTGATATCCTTAAATGCTTTGGATTCATGCTGATTTTGTAAGTGATTCATTTAACTGCAAAAAGTATTTTTGTGTTCTTAAAGTCCTCTTAGTCTTTTTCATCTATATTTCTTAAGGAACATATTGATGATGACTAACACAGGAAATTTATTTTCCAGGCATGACAGTGGAAGCGAATGTCTCTTAGTCCATGTACTACAGCTGAAGAATTTTACTAGTCTAGTTGTTAAGGAAAACTGCAAAATGTAAGCTTACATTTTACCAAAAGTTGCTTCTTTTGTGCTATAATCTTGAGTGCTACAGTTTGTTTGCTTTCATGCAAAATTAAGCCGTTATGGCATATCTTAGTTTACCTGGGGAAAAGGGATAATTGGATGGACACAAAGCATCCTTTTTATGGAACCTCTGCCTTAATGGTGAGGTAGCAAAGAGAATTTCCGATGACATATGCTTTAATGTATTTATTATGTACAAAAAAGATAGTTCAGAACACAAGTCATTCTGTTGCCTTATGACTTCTGTACAAAAAAAATCTGTAATATTTGTATTCTAGAAATATTATTTCCTATAGAACTTATCTGCAGTCTATTTGTGATATATCTCAGGATAAGCTTAATGTAATTTTCTTAAATTCCTAAGGTAACATCTATAATAATTAGTAATAGAGAGATCTTGCTTTTTATCTGGAAAAAATAGTAGATAAATAATTAAGTAAATATAAAATATAAGACTTCTGTGGGTTTTTGTAGCCATGACAATATTCCTGGAATATCTATGAAACATCTTCTGAAAATAATTTTAACACAAATGTCAGCTGAGAATCAGTACAAACAAATTTTTTTTTAAACTTCTGGCTGCATGTATTACTGCTTCAAATTCCATACCACAAAGAACATTAGTTAGTTTATTTTAATAAGCGTTTTTTTAAATAGCAGGAATGTTGCCATAAAACACAGACCAATCTAGTGATGTGTCTTAATAGGTTTTTAAAGAAATATGAAAATTGTTGGTCTTTATTTCTGGGTGAAGTTGCTTTAAAACTGTGGAAAATGGAGTTGTGATGATATTATTCTGTTGTAAAATAGGTCATTAATTGGGAGTACTGTCATGAACATCTGTCTCAGTGAGTTGATTTTTGTTCAGAAAGCTTGACTTTGCAAATGCTGCAGGCTTCTAGTGGAAATTTTTCACTTAGGTCAGTGCATTAGTGGCAGTTGTTTGTTTTCACTAGGGCATGCTGAAGGGGAGAAGTGTGAATATTGAGTAGTACTCAACTGCGTTGCCTCATGATTAGAAAAAGAAATGAATGTCATCTGAAGAAAATCAAATATAGTCAACAAGGAAATGAATGATTCCAGGGGGTTTGTTGGATATTGTCAATATCAAGGCAGTCAGGCATTTAAGTGGCACTAAAAATAGAGCTCTGTTCCCCAGCCTTGTCAGTTATCCAGTTGGGCTAGAATTGAGAAACTGCATGTCTGCAGGAGAAATCTATTGATTTGACTAGTGGAAAAAAAAAAAAAAAAAAAAGAAAGAAAAGTTGATCTTGGCAAGACCAAAGCTTCTTAGTCACTTGAATGAGCTCTTCCATGCATCTTGATATTCACTGAAACTGGATTGCTTGAGGGCAGACGTGGGAGGTTACCGGCTGCCAGTGGTGAGCAGAGGAATGGGATCACTTCCTTTTTGTGACACGAGCCAGTTTATCTTAACTGGTGCCCCACTCTCCAGCTGTGCGGTTCCACCACAGTGAGTTCTATCAATTGTCCTCTAACATTTGTGTGTCTGCCATTGTTACCCCCTCTGCTTTTGACATAAGAGTTCATGCAGTGATGTAGTCAATTGGAGCGAACCTCTGAGCTGGTTTTTCTTTTTAATCTGCAAGCCTTTTTTTCTGTCTGGGTTAGTTTGTAAACCCAGGTGAGGTTTCCAATCTGGTTCACAGTGTAGTTGCATGAACCTTTTTACTGGCACAAGAGAAGGTATGGCATGAAATGTGGTATTGCAAGGGCTTGACAGGTGGTCAGAACGAGGAGAACACAAACAGTTAAGTAGTGTGTTGCCTTCTGTCAGATTGAAATGGTTGCAGGCCTTGATTTTGGTATGGAGCCTAAAATGAGACGGTATCAAATATGTAAACTTGCTTTTTACAAGCAAGGTTGCAAATGGTAACGTAGGTTTTCTGTGCTGCCATTTTGTGCTGAATTTCTTGGGTGAGGAAGGAGGAGAGGTATGTGTAGTGGATGGAGACAAGAAATAAAGCAGCAATTCAGTAGCTTAAACATAGATACATGTTTCCACTTGAAACCTCCTGGCTTAGCATCTGGCCTCCAGCTGCTGCTTGTCAGGAAAGCTGTAGCTCTCCCATACATCCTATGTCATATTTGCTAGCCCCATGTAGATGCCTAAGACACCTCAGGACATCTCAAGTGGTACTTGGTGACTGTGCTTAATCACCAAGTTAGAATAAAGTTGGTTTTAGAGAAAGATACATTTTCCAAATGAGCTTTGCTCTTTTTCTGCTAAGAATGCAAAATAAATCCCTGTAACAGAGATCCCAAAGCAGGTTCTTAATATAGAAGTTACACAGGTGTTTTTGCGTAGCTTGATTTTCAGAAGTGCAAAACAGCTGAAAACAGCTTTCTTTATCTGAATGGTGCTATTTGTCTATTTTGCTCTTCCTAGTCATGTGAGAGTTTATTTGCCACCACTCGAGTCAGGCACACCAACCACTTACTGCTCCAGAGCCTTGGAATTCCAAACTCCGCTAATATTTAATGAAGTTTTCCGCATCCCTGTGCATTCAAGTGTTTTGAAACTGAAATCACTTCAGCTGTACATTTGCTCAGTTGACCATCAGCAACAAGAAGAATTATTGGTAAGTGGTCTATTTTCTTAAAAGTCTTGTGATATGGGAAACTAAAGTTACAGTCAAAGTGTGAAGACTTTATATTTTGTGAAGTTTTAGGCTGGGAGTAATTGTGGCTCTTTGTTCATATGCATAGTTATGGTAGTGTTATAAAAAAAAAAATACAAGACAACCTCTCAAAGAATGTACCTTCTATACTACATAAAGATTTGGAAGTAATTAGCAGTACTTAGTAATTAGCACTAGCAGTACTTGTGGCTTAGAATTGGAGTATTTTAAGCAGTTTTGGAAGTACTGTTTATTAATAAAATTATTAATATATCTGTTACATTGCAGAATCATACTTAAAATTGATATATTAGCTATATTAATTGCTATGGGATTTAGTAGATTAGGAGGTGTAGGTCTTATTCCTTTTTTAATTTAATACATTTCCTATAAATGTGTGCTTTGGGGAAAGCTGAAAAATCTGCAGTTGCTAAATATGGGTGCAAGAAGAATATGCTGTAAACTTTTTTTCCCAGAGACATTACCTGAATGCTTACAAACTATACTGTGCTGAAGCCTTACCTTTCTGCATGGCACCGTAATGCATGCACAATTAATCAGTATGTGTAAAGCAGCTTCCTAATAAAAATATAACAAATACAAACCAATTTGTATAATTGTGTAATAGGCATTACATCAATCTTTGCTGCAGGGTAACAGTGATCCAGGCAAACTGGTTGTTTTACTTAGCATTAAACTGATGGAGGCATCTAATGTAGGTGAATTCAAAGAAGTATAACGTTGTTTAAATAGCTTACATCTGTTAGCTGTGTTAACATTAGATATGTTAAAAGTTAATTTAATTATTTTCAGGTGTAAATACGCTCAAATGAATCTTCATTGAATGTTTCAAAGTTAGTGGTCTGTAATTTCACTGAGGGATTTGAATGTATCAATTTTTTTTTAAGCCTCTCGACATAGTTAAGAGATACAAGTAGCACAGTGTCTGGTTAAACAGTGGATAAGAGATGATTATTTGAGCACATATGAATGTGTGTTTGTTAGACTACCTTGAAAACCTAGATCATGGGTGTCCTGCCCTCTGGCTTGCCTGAGCCTAGCTGAGTGATATCTTGAGCTGCATATACATAAGTTTCTTCAAAAGTAGTGCCTCTTATTTATTTCCATGTAAACCACAACAGATACAAACAGCATGATCGCACTATTTGATAGAACTAATTTTCAGCTACAAAATACTGTTTCTAACACAGTCATCATCATGAACTATGCATTTTCAGCAGCAGTGAATATGAGCTTCCATGCTGTGCTTATAAAAATAAGCACTAGCAGAGGTGACCCGCTGCTGAAATGCACCACCCACCCCTCAGCAAGTGTTGATGAATGTCAGGAGGTGCCATCTCTTCCTCAAGGAGGAATTCAGTGACACACCTTTGCTTCATCTGCACTTCCACATCAAATACCGTTTTGTCAGTCTGCCCCTCTGCTCCCATCTGTCACACGGCAACAACATGTAGTGGGATATTGGTGGGAAGGTTCAGCCTCTGCTGCCGGACCACCAACATCTGTGTTTAGCCACTGTATCAAAATGCATAAAATTATTTGCCATCGTTTGAGCACTGCCCTCCCAGTGCCCTGGTTTTAGTTGACACAGTGTTAATAAGGCAGTGATGGTTTGGTTGCTGCTGAGCAATGTGTGCATGCCCACATTGGGCCAATTCGTGGTGAAGAGCCACAGCCATTTGTAGTGGGTAGCATGTGGCCCACAGGCTGTGTGTTGGACATGCCTGATCTAGAGCAGTCTTAGATAAACACTGGTCTTCATGTTGACAGTGTTGACAAGATCCAAGGTCTTGTCCACAGCAGGATGTTTTGTTGTTGTTATTACTGCAACCTAATTAAAGAGAAAGCGTGTCAAGAATGGGCTGGATATATTGATAGGAAATGCTTTATACTGTTGTGCAGTGTTCCTCTGAGCTAAGTAGCCATTTCAGTGTAAAGCAATTTTATACTGACACAAGCGCATCGAAATTTAAGATGCTTTCATTCCAACTGCTGTTATTGAACTAGCCAAAAATTATTCTAATAGGATTTGTTTCTCTCTTTCATAGAGTCAGTGTAGTTTTATCAGAAACATCTTTGTCTGGTAACATATTTTAGGATAAGCTAACAAAACAACTCAGAAAGGGAGAAGCAGTGTCATGATTTCTTCGGATAGCTGCGTTTGTAGTCTGAGTGTTGCCCTTCTTGCTTTTAAGTTGAAAAACAACTATATGCTTGAGAAATCATCACTTTGAAACTGCAGTGATGACCTCTACAACTGTCTTTCAAAATCTCTTTCACCTGAGATGCCAATTTTTTTTAGGTGAGGTTGCACAGCACAGAATGGAGTGGGGCCATCCTTGCCCTCACCCAGCAGTGCTGGGCCTGGTGCACCCCAGGGTATGGTTGGCCCTTTGGGCTGCAGGGGCACACTGCTAGCTCACATTCAACTTACTGTCAACTGGAACTGCCAGATCCCTTTCTGTGGGGCTGCTCTCCAACCTCTTGTCCCCTAGTCTGTACATTCATATCCAGGGTTGTCTGTCCCAGACTGGAGTTTTTCATGAGTCAAACAAATATTTGTATGTAACAGGGAAGAAAAAAATTCAAGAAACGTTCTGGCAAATAGTTCTGAACTTCACTTAGAGAAGTAAATCTACTGAATTTCTGTGTCATCCAATTCCTTCATCTCCCTTATGCTCTGTCTTGATGGAAGATTCTACAGCTTTCCACACCTGGTTTTCTGTAGCCTTATAAGACCAATTCCTTAAATTGGCTTGCTGCTCCCCTGATGTCCTCATCAGTGTTGAGATAAGGGAGTTGTTATTTTCCATGTTTAGCATATATTGCTCGTGCTAAAACTTCAAAGAAATGTGATTGCCTTTTTTGCAACCATTACTTTACTGTTTCTGATTTTCTATGGGCCTCACCAACCAGTTACTCTCTGTCTTAATTTATTTGAATTCTTTGTGATTGTGATTTATTGTTCTACATTTCTCTCTCTCTCTCTTTTTTTTTTTTTTTTTTAATATCTGTCCTATTTTTCAACACCATATTAAATTAAATGCTTCTTTGGTGTGCCTTTTTAGCTGATGAATAAATATAGCATGTAGGGCAGCGTCAGACACATTAGAAGTCCAAGTACGTCTTTTCCAACATTTATGACTGTATTTCTGTTTGTAGCACCCAATAACAAATGACATAAAACTACATTCTTAATAATAAACTGTGTCCCAATATGCCATTTTTTTGTTAATCTCACAGACTCCATTTTTCTGTTGTCCTTTCTACACTTGCTCAAACAGAGCAGAAGGTCAACATGGCTCAGAAATTTCTTATGTGAACACTACTTGATTAAGTAGGCTTACTTTGAAGTTGGGAATTCTTTTAGTGGAAAGCTTTCATTAAACCTTCTTTCATCTGAACTTGGGAGATACGAGGATGATTTTGAAAGTGGAAAAACAAGATTATGGTCCACCTGACTAACTTGTGGTATAAACGGTCAGGAAAAAAAGATTTTTTACATGACAGCTTTTTCTCTTTCAGAGGATGCTTTTGATGACTAGAAAGTTCTCTCAGAATATTATTCTGTTAAAACAAAATGGATCAAATTAAAGTAATGTCGTTTTATTAATACTGATTAAAGCAACTACAGAAATCAGATGTGCAAAGCTGAGCTTTCAAACTGTTAAGGACTGTTACAGTCCTAGCTACATCAACTGTAGTAATTTTATTTTTCAATTTTAAAAAATATCCACTCTGAACCTTTCTTGATAGTAAGAGGAGGCAAGAAATTCAGCATCTTAGACATCATAATAAAACAGAACATAACTGTCTCTTATTAAAAGACTCTTATCATTGATAAAGCTTTTTTTTTTTTTTTTTTTTTTACCATCATAAATGGAGTACTCGTGAAATGAGAAGGCATCTGTCCTGCTGTGTACATTTATCTTATTGTGATGAATGCTTTTTATTCCTTACAGGGCATTGCTCAGATAAACCTGAGTGATTTGGAGAGCTCCAGTGAGATGCAGCTTCACTGGTATTCTGTTCAAATCTTCACTGGCTCGGATCCCCAGAGACCAAAGAACAAACACCAGTGTGAAGAAAGTATTCCCCGGTCTTCTGGAAATGTAACCACAGTTAAAACAGTATGGCTCTGAAAAAATTATTTGTTTAACTTCATTTGACCTGATGAGTGGTTGCTTGTGATCATATCTCTAATACAGTTTGTTTGCAAGGTGCAGAGAAACGGATACGTTAATTAGTTCTTGTGGCGAGACCTGGATTTTAAAAGAATAATTAAAAGCTGGGTCATGTCTGAACATGATCTTGAAATATACCATGTTTTTGTATGCATACCTCCAGTTCAACTCTCTAAAACTCATTAAAAAAATCTGCCACTGCCCTGGAAGAGGCTGCCAAGAAAGGTCGTGCAGTTTCCATCCATGGAGATTTTTCAGCATTTTGGCACTGAGCAACCTGGTGTGACTCTAAAGCTCTTCTTCCTTTGAGCAGGATGTCAGATTAGGTGACCTCCAGAGATGGACTTGGATCTAACTCACTGGGTGGTGCTTCATAGTGAGATCTCCCAGTCTATGGCTTTAACTTTCTATAAATGGCTTTAACTCAACTTTTTAGCTTGTGACCTACTGCTCAGTGCAACGATAAAGGGTTTACTTTTGGCCCAGTTTGCATGAGAAATTGCTTTAATTCTTTATCGTTTTCAGGTTTTTTTTTTTTTTTATTTTAAGTAGGAATATACAATGATTGTGTTTTTCTATTGTTTTCTCTGGATAATATGCATTAAGTACAGGAGTTTGTACAAACAGGTTTGTCTGAAGTCTAGTTTACCTTCCAGGATGCAGTGACAGCCCTGTTAGCTAGGACGACTGCCCAACTGGAAGCAGTTGAGAGAGAGCTGGCAGAAGAGAGAGTGAAACTGGAGTACACTGAAGAGGAAATCCTGGAGATGGAGAGAAAGGAAGACCAGGCAGAAGCCATATCAGAAAGGTACAAATAGTAGTTAAAATACCTAATCTAACAGCTGAATAATATTTGCACCATAATGATGATCTGAAATACGGCAGGAGAAGCAGCAGATCCTTGTTCTGAGATCTGCTCCCTGTTAGGACTAGGGGTGTAAAATTCTTCTATCATGTGATGACGCACAAGCAGGAAAAAAAGTGTCATTTGAATAGCTAGCTGTGTTTATAGGACTTGGAATTTGGGGAGAGGGAAAACACTTCTTTTGAATCAAGCAGAAACATTGTTAGGGAGGCAACTGCAATGACTTGGCAATGGCACTGTACTTTTTAAAAAAGAGATATATAGATATGTGTAGTGACATGAGAAAATGAAAAAAAAAAAAAAGTATTGCAATGCTTGCAGAGCAGATATGCCATACTGCTCTAATTCATTAGTAATATTACTCCTTTTTTGAGCTATGCTTTTCTTTTTGTTACCGTTTTCTTTGACTGTTACAAAGACTGGAATGTAAACTTGGAAAAAACTATGGAAGCTGATTTTTTTGTCATGGAATTTATTTGTTTACCTGTGCATCTACAGAAACACAAGTATTCTGTATTTCTACTACAGAAATATTCTTAGTTGATAAACTGAGCAGGATAATGAAATGTACAACTATTATCCATAACTTGATGGGTGGGTTGGTTCTTTGTTGTTGTTGTTTTGTTTTTTAATGCCTACAAAATCCTTGTCGTGTTCTGACTTCAGGAGTTGGCAAGCAGAATCTGTTGACAGTGGATGCAGTAATTGCACCCAGACTAGCCCTCCTTATCCGGAGCCATTTTGCGGGGATTCATTAGCTGGACACATGTTTGCAACTCAAGCTGGCCAGTACAGTTCTGGAAAACTCCAGCCTCCACCAGTAAAGGTAACGAGAGAAGGCACTGAATAGGAGAACTGCACGCTGCTGCTTGCTAAGTCCAAATTGATCTGGAGAGAAAAGAAATGATACTAGCAGTCCTGCATGAGCACTGCCTTGATGACAATGGTGTGCCTTTGGAGTTCTTAAAGTGTCCTCTTCAGGGCTTGTGGGTTTTTTGTTTGTTTTTGTTCTGTTTTCTTGCTAGTTACTTCTGAGTAGAACAGTTTTTACGTTAAAAGGCAGGAGTATTTTTAATGCTACCTCTATCTAGTTTTAAATATGCACTTGCATCAGTGTGTTGCACCAGGGGAGATTCAGATAAGATATAAAGAAAAACTTCTCTCAGAGAGTGGTGGTCGGGCCCTGGAATGGCCTGCCCATGGAGGTGGTGGAGTTGCTGTCCCTGGCAGTGTTCAAGAGATGTCTGGATTAGGAGCTACAAGATATGGTTTAGTAGCTCATGGTAGCAGTGGTAATGGGAGGAAGGTTGGACTAGATGATCTTGTAGGTCCTTTCCAACCTTGTGATTGTAGGATTCTATGATTTATTTTCTTGACATTGTAACATAAAAGATGATGATTAAATTCCAGTGCTCTGAGAACTTACAGTTCTTAAAAGGAAGAAAGATGCTTAAAATTTTAAAACTTCCCTGTATTTTCAAATATCTTAGTGTTCTTGTATCATTGTTTCAACAGTCTTTTAGTTCCCTTTTATTGAGGTTGTTTTTTTGTTTTTTTTTTTTCTTGGTTTGAATTCCTGAAGTTTTTAGGTTGATACTTGCTTCAGAGTCACCTTGCTTTTTGAAATGTGGCTTAGTGTTCTCTTTCTGTCAAGGCTGGGAGATCAGGTGGTAGCTCAGTTAATGCCCAGTTGTTAACAGTGAATGCAGTCTTTGTCTTCCACAACTATGATTCACAGTATAACTGCATCTTATAATTTTTATTATAATTTTTACTGTTCCAGGTAAGGCTTCTGAAAAATAATCTTACAATTTTGAATGACCTAATTTTAAGACTACTGACAATAAGGTGCTTCGTTCTCTGTTCTCAAGGCTCATTAAAATTTTATCCTAGCTAACAGGGCAAATTGTTTACTTTTGATGTTGTTGAAATAAAGGGAGAGGGGAAAAAGAAATAGAAAACAAAAATTCTTTCATTGTAATTTTAGGTGGATAAAGAAACTAATACTGAGGATCTGTTTCCTGAAGAAGTTGCTATCCTTCCAAAAGAGAGAACTAGCCGCAGGCCACGGGGTTCTGCTTTTGTTCGCAGCAGCACAATTGTTCGTTCCCAGACCTTCTCACCTGGAGCACGAAGTCAATATGTTTGCAGAGTGAGTAAAGCTTAAAAAGAAGACAGGAAGAGACGCCTTCACACGAGTATTTGTGTGCTTGTGATAATTTCTTCTTAAAACTTGAATTACAAGAAACTTATGCTATTTTTTGATGCTAATGGATGTTTCATTGATTATAAACATTGAGGTGGGGGGGAAAAGGTCCTTGGTTCCTGATCACTGTAAGAATTTAAACCTGAATTTATTTCTGCTAAAATTAAAGAACCCACCGTAACTTAAATCTGAAGCTCCTTTACCTGGCAACCTGTGATGCTGAGCTAGTGGTTCATTTTACAGAGTTGTTTCTCAGTATTGCAGATTGCTATATCAGTATTGATTTTGCTATATTGGTGGAATGCATGTGACTTTATTTGCAGTCTTTCCTAAGTAGCTTTCCTGAGAGCTTGAGTTTGAAAATGCCATTGTAATTTTTAAGCCAAGAATTGAGAAGCTGGACGTGAACTGGCAGTGTGCGCTTGCAGCCTGGAAGGCCAACTGTGTTCTGGGCTGCATTATAAAGTGGTGACCAGCAGGGAGAGGGAGATGATTGTCCCCCTCTGCACAGCTCTTATGAGGCCCCATCTGGAGTACTGCGTGCAGTCCTGGGGCCCCCAGCACAGGAAGGATGTGGAGCTCTTAGAGCGGGTCCAGAGGAGGACACTAATATAGTCAGAGGGCTGGAGCACCTCTCCTATGAGGAAAGGTTGAGGGAACTGGGCTTGTTTAGCTTGGAAAAGAGAAGGTTCCTGGGAGACCTCGTAATGGCCTTCCAGTATTTGAAGGGAGCATATAAACAGGAGGGGGAATGGCTATTTGCAAGGGTGGATCGTGACAGGACGAAGAGAAATTGTTTTAAACTGAGGCAGGGGAGGTTTAGGTTAGATATTAGGAGGAAGTTTTTCACACAGAGGGTGGTGACACACTGGAACAGGTTGCCCAAGGAGGTTGTGGATGCCCCATCCCTGGAGGCATTCAAGGCCAGGCTGGATGTGGCTCTGGGCAGCCTGGTCTGGTGGTTGGTGACCCTGCACATAGCAGGGGGGTTGAAACTACATGATCATTGTAATGCTTTTCAACCCAGGCCGTTCTATGATTCTATGAATCTTTTGGTTTAGCCCTGTTATTTATATTGCATACAGTGCGTTTGTGGACTATACATTTTCAATATGAGCTCTATTATATATATTTATTTTTAATAAATAACTAAAGGGAAACATGTGATTGAAATGGAAAAAAAATTTTTGCTTAAAACTACACAATTTCAGTGTTTTTGTTTTGTAATAAAACTCAAAAGAAAAAAAGAATCCTGATTTCTGAATGCGTTAGCAAGTTTTATATTCAATATCTTTTCTGCTCAGCTGTATCGCAGTGACAGTGACAGCTCGACTCTGCCAAGGAAATCACCGTTTGTCCGGAATACATTGGAGAGGCGCACTCTGCGGTATAAGCAGGTATGGCTGGCAAATAGGTTTTCACTGAAGCTGATGTAACAGTGGTACTTCTACACATAAGCATATTTGTTCTGATCTTTTTTGGAAACATGCAAGACTTCTGTAATGCAGTCAGTAGCTAAAGGTTGCTTTCTGTCTGTTTTGGTTGTTTGTTTTGTTTTAATCTGAAAAGTAGACATAGGAAAGTAAGACATTATTGCGAATGATTGTTGAGGAAAAGACAAGGTAAAGACAAAACCTTGCTTAACTGGCACTAGATTTGTATTGATTTACATATAAACTTCATTAAATTTCTAAAATCTAGTTTATGATACAGAATGCAGACCCACAGAAGTCTGTATGAATGATGGGAAAACATCCTGCTCCCTTGCCGTGCAGCCTAGCAAACAGTGGTGTTTGGGGCCCAACAGTAGTGTGTAAAATTGCAGGAACTAAAGGGATCTGGACAGACTTGAAAGGTGGGCCCATGAGAATTCAGTGAATTCTAACAAGGCCAAGTGCAAGGTATTGCATTTGGGTTGGGGCAAAACTGTGTTCAGACTGGCAGAAGGGTTTCTTGAGAGCAGCACTGCAGAGAAGGACTTGGGAGTTCTGTTGGGTGAAAAGCTTGATGTGAGCCAACAGTGTGCATTTGCAGCCTGAAAAGCCAGTTGTATCCTGGGCTGCATCAAAGGAGGAATCGTCAACAGGGATCAGAGCTGAATGTTCTGTTCCACTCTGTCCTCATAAGGCCCCATCTTAAGTACTGTATCCAGACCTGAGGGCCCTAGTATAGGAAGGATGAGGAGCTGTTGGAGCAAGTCCAGGGAAGAGCCACAGGGATGCTCAAAAGGCTGGACCTCCTCTTCTGTAAAGAAAGGCTGATGGAGCTAGACTTGTTCAGCCTTGAGAAGGCTCCAGCGAGACTTCATTGTGGCCTTCCTATACTTTAAGGGAGCTTATAAACAAGAAAAATGTTTGTGGGTTGTTTTTTTTGTGTGTGTGTGTGTGTGTGTGTGTGTGTTTTGGGGTGAGATTGTGGATGCTCAGTCCCTGGAGGCACTCAAAGCCAGTTTGGATGGGACCCTGGGCAACCTGATCTAGTGGGGGACAGCTCTGCCTATGGCACGGGTTGGGGATGGGTAGACTTCAAGGTCCCTTCCAACCCAAGCCATTCTATGATTCTAATAGCTTAAGTTCTTTCTCCACCCACCATGCAGAGCAAGTGGGATAGAAGGGCATGTAGGAAGTTAATACGATGTTGATAAATGGCTTACAGTTTAGCCTGGTAAGCAGATACTGATTTCTTGCTGGTATATGCAGGTAGATGACTGTGCCTTCTATTTTGATTCAGAATGTATTTTAAAGCTAACATCGAGTAAGTTCCTTTGAAGTGAATCTGTTGCTCAGTGTGTTGTTTTCTAGCATAGTTATTCAGTTATGGGTATTTCATATTATATGCCTTTGCTTATTTTCATTATATAAGAGTTTAGTTTATAAACTTAAATTAGTTAAATATTTATAAGCTGAAGGTAGACTGTAAAGGAATGTAGTAAAGAGCATTAATTGAAAAAAGTTGTATATTGTACAGAAAAAAGCACATTACAGCTAATTAACATTTCACTGTGGGGTATAAATAATCTCTCCAAATCTTTGCATCAGGAAAAGCTTTGTGTAAAGTACATACATAAAATGTATGCATTATGTACCTAAAAATATACCAGTGCACCATGTTGAGAATAATGTACTGTGAATTGTATTTGAATCCTAATAACTCAGCAGTCCTGCAGATCATCTTTGGCTGAGCTTATGGCAAGGACATCATTAGACCTGGAGCTGGATCTCCAGGCATCCAGAACTAGACAGAGACAGCTGAATGAGGAGATATGTGTCTTAAGGGAGCTGAGACAGCGTCTGGAAGATGCCCAGCTCAGGGGGCAGACAGATCTGCCCCATTGGGTCCTTCGGGATGAGCGATTCCGAAATCTGTTGAAGGAAGCAGAGAGGCAGGTAAGCTAACATGAAGTTACTCATGCACTCAACTTGTTTAGAAACATTTCATTTCAAAATTTCTTGATTGTAAGAACTTCTTCAAAGATCTTGTTTATTTATTTATTCACTTCTTACCGAAATCCAAATAATTCATGTTGCCTCTATGTTCTTGAAGTTGCCACAATGAAAATGATTGCATTGATTGTTACCCAACTGTGTGTTTGAAAACAATTACTGGAGAATGTCACTTTCTTTTAGTTATTTTATGGCTGGAACTTTAGCAGTTTCATTACTGAAAGAAACTGTGCTAATTTGATATTTCACTTTTTAGAAGTATTTGAAATGTTCCTTAAGTATTTTTGCTCTTCTTGGGGAAAGAAAGTAAATGCAAGAAGCATTACAACAAACAAAACAGCCATTGGTTATCAGAAGCAGGGTAAGCCTAGCTTCATTTTGAGATCTTACTTGAGAGAGCAATGTGCAGTAGATTTTTTTAATTTAATGCATATCTTTGTGAAGAACACTATTAAATTAAATAGTGCTGTTAGTCTCTTGCATTTATAGATCTTAAATGTTCAGCTATTTCAGATAATATAGTGGTGTGGTTTTACTCTGGTGATTAGAAACAATCCATCATGTAAACCTAAGTATTTTTCTGTTATGTTTATTCACATTATAATTATTAGCATTCTATTCTTTGTCTCGTTTTCAGACACGGCAGACCAAATTTGAACATCACCAGGAGCAAGCAGCTGAAAAGATGCTAAAGAAAGCATCAAAAGAAATATACCAGTTGCGTGGGAAAAACCAGAAGGAGCCTATTCAGGTGCAGACTTTTAGGTGAGTGATAATGTGCACTGATATAACAACAGTTCATTACAGAAGTTAAAGCTCTCTAAAGCAGTTAGCTCAAATTCTGTGTATCTTGAATATAGCCAGTAATTTCTAACCACGTAGTGATTTGAGCTCATGAGGTTTCCTATGAATTGCTTGTAGTGGCAAAAAAGCAAAATTAAGGTAAAATTACAGTCTTACAGCTCTAAAATGTGTGAGGAAAGAAGTCTTCATGTGCATACAGCATACCTTGGGTGATTCTTTTAATTTAGCTTGGCTACTGTGAAGTTGAAACAATTTCTCAGCTCTTCAGTGCTGTCCTGTAGGCCTGAACAGTTTGCTTAGTGTCATGCATGTATATTACTAGAGACATTGTTTCTCTGAAAATTGCTCAATAATCTTCCAGCTTTCTCTTAAGCCTTTTCTTTGGGCTTTGGTTCCTGTTCATCTATTTTCATGTAGTGTGTGTCCTGCTAGATTTAGTTTGCATATAAACAGTGTGCACTTCACAGGAAGAATTTAGCATTAATTGTTAAAAATATTTTTAGGGTGGGTGTAGGCATGGGAGGAAGATCAGCAACGGTTTTACATGATACTGTTTTACACAACGTTCAGATTTTTTAGAATTTGTTTATGAGAGACACTTAAGCAGAAAACTTGTCCATTCTGTAATATTGGAAAGGGAAAAGCCTTCCTCACAGATGTGGAGAGGAATTAAGAAGAATGGGGATTGTAGGGTTGTTTTTACATCATTTGTTTCTGGTAATGACTGAATTTTTGTGCTTATAAAATGATATGGGAAATTGATAAAAATGAGGTAAATGAAGTGAAGGACAGTTTGATTGTATACATTCTTGCACCTTATGTGCACACATCCATTTCTTATGACAGTTATTTTATAGCATATACTGTTTGCCTAATAGAGAAGCAAGGTTAATCTTAATGTTGTCTTCATTGTAGTTATTGTAGGCATTATTGCAAAATGTCAGAGGTGAACTTTGCATTGCACGGAGGAGTTACATCCTATGAAACCTTTTTAGAGTGAACTGTAGTTGATGTCCAGTTCTATACAGTTTGCACCTAAATTTTCAAAACTACTAATTGTGTTCAGGGGAATGCTTCCAAAAGTATATGGTGAGGGTTTTGTGTAAGTTACTTGTACTCAAGTAAGCCCTGAGGTAGGTGTGTAAGTAGTAAGAAATAAGGAGTAAAGAAATGGTTATTGCGAGGGGTTGGGAAAAGGACAGTGAGGGAAGATTTAGGTTGAATATCAGGGGGAAGTGCTTTACAGCGAGAGTGAGGTGGTGGAACAGGCTGCCCAGAGAGGTTGTGGATGCCCCGTCCCTGGAGGTGTTCAAGGCCAGCTTGGATGGGGTCCTGGGCAGCCTGGTCTAGCATTAAATGTGGAGGTTGGCAGCCCTGCATGTGGCAGAGAGTGGAGATTCATGACCCTTGAGGTCCCTTTCAACCTGGCCATTCTGAGATTCTGTGTGATTCACATAATCTCAGGAGGGTTGAAACTGGATGATCTCTGATGAAACTAGATGATCCTTTTCAGCCCAGGCCGTTCTATGATTCTGTGATTCTATGACGTACGTCTGACTTCTTTTCATCTTTTTTGATCACAGAGAGAAGATAGCATTTTTTACAAGACCAAGGATTAACATACCTCCTCTGCCGGCTGATGATGTATGACATGTTGCATTGTAAACATGAAGTATTTATCGCTTTTATTTTAATGAAGTTATTAGATTAGCCAAGTTTCTTTTAAAAAAAAAAAAAAAAAAAAGCAAACAAACGAAAGTGCAAAAGCTAATATACACGTTTTGTAAAAAATAAAAAAAGGAAAAAAAGTAAAAGTAAACAAAAACATATATATAAATATATATACATATATATATTTTATAATAGCGACTACAACAAGGCTTGGTTTTTCCTTGTTGTGAAATTGACATCTCTGAAGACAACTTATTTTATAAAAGATCGACTATCCTGTTAAGAGCGTGTACAGTTTTTATGCTGTTTTATTTGACTTAAAGGCTGGAAGACAGAAACAAAGTGAGTTCAGGCAAATTCACTGTAGTGTAATTTATTTATAGTGCCTTTTTTCCTTGAAGGAAAATACCTACTTTAAGATGTATTTTAAGACTGAAATTTTGTTCTTCAGTATTTGTCATACAGTAGAATGGAACCATTGAGCTGGTTTTGTTTCTGATACCTGAAATGAAAATACTATGTTCTAAAATTGTCACTTTTTTCAGCTTTATTATCTGTAGCTTATTATGTACATTGTATCCTTTAGCACCGTCTGTGTCATAGCAAAATATTATCACCTGCAGTGTGTTTAACAGTGATTAGAAGCGACGTTAAACACTGCAGAATTCGTTTGCATGTTCTTACTGTGCACTAATAGAATGTTTTCATTTCGGTTGTCTCTAAAATATCTTTATATTCTTAACTAGATGCTCAATTTAAACGGAGGAAGGAAAAGGGTGACAGATCTTTGTTTTGCTGTTTAAGGGAAAGGGAGTTAAGAGAGCTCTGTGAGCTAGCTAAACTGCTAAAGGGATATAGCAATTCTTACAGTTTCAAGATTCTGACCTGATTCAGGAATACGTGCTAATTTCAGAAAGCAGCTGCAGTAAGGAAGGGTGCTTAAACACGTATTCTTTCTAAAGGATCTGTTTTGAGGTTACTGCATGTGAGTTCTTTTGAACAGTGACGCTTTCCAGGGAGGAAGTTACAATTCTGGAAGATACAGCTCACTTGATTGCTGATTGGATGAGCTGAGATCTGGTAAAAATAATTTTACTTGTTCATTGTCGTGAAAGACTGTCGCTCTGCATTCCCGAGAATGCCAGTTTTGTGTCCTTGCATCCTGCAAGTATGTAAAAATACTTCTTTACTAAGCTACTATAATAGAGCTTCTTGTATTTTTCTAATTATGCATTACCTACAAAAAGAGGTGCCCAACACAAGACTAACTTTGCAAATTGCTAGAATTGCCTAGAAAGAAGATCGTGCTCTCTTTTCATCAAGGGGATGTGCCCAGGTCAGATTGGCTTCAAATTTTTATGCCAAGAAACCAAAGCAGCAGCAGTCAGAAACTAAGCAGATTCATGAAAACCTCTGATCAATGGGAGTACTTTAAAATATTTTGCAAGCATTCTTTGTATCAAGAGCTTGTGTTCTGTAAGTGTGTCAGAAGTAAGGAAAACCTGAAAGTGAAGCTAAATTGCTTCTTATTTGCTCAATCTGAGGCCACATGTTTGGACATGGGGAGTTAAATCTCAGTCATTACTCAATGAGGATGATTAGCAAAGACAGTTAACTTTAAACTAGTACTTAAACTATACAGATAAAAAACAAGTTAGTGTTTGGGTAAAAGTCTAGGGACAGCAAGCTTTCAGGTGCTTGTTACTTGAAATGATCAGTTGGTCGGAATTTCATGTCTCATGATCAGTGGAGGCCCTTTCATAGTAGTATTTATCCTAAGTTACCATGCAGTGCTTCCAGAAATGCTTGCTTTGTGCTAAGAATAGACAACACCGTGTTCTCATGGCAGTGTCTGAATACTGGAAGAGGTTGCCCAGAGAGGTTATGAGCTCTTTGTCCATGGAGGGATCGAGGACTTGATTGGGTATGGTCCAGGGCAGCCTGGTTGCATTAGACCCACCTTGTGCAAGGGCTGGGTTGGGAACCTTCCTCCCACCCTAAATTGATCTCTGACCATATAAATATAACAAAGGGACGATGTCTGGTGGCTTCTCTGTTAGGGGGTTCTGTTGGTGTTTTTAATTAGTGACCGCTGTGAGACGTCATCAGTTTATCTCGTGAGTCTGTGATTCTGATTACTGTAACGAGTTCTGTCTTGATGTGGTAATGAGTTATCATATTCAGTATTCATCTCTCTTGTTTTTGTCACAGTTCTGTATGATTGTGTCATTTTTGTATTATTTGAAAGTATTTCTTCTACAAAATAAAATAATTTGCCATAAACAAATAGAATTTTGTTTAATGCCACAGAAGAAGACGTTGTTTCAGGGGTTTATATTTGCCACATTTGTGACCCTTTCATAAAGACATTGTATATTTGAGTAACAGTGAATGCTTTCAAATAAAATAAAGAGGAAATCTGTGAATTCAGAGATTCTAGGGAAGTTCCACTGAAGACCTGAAATGGATGCGGAGTGTAAAGAATGGCGGATATGTTTTCCTATGTGGTTACTGCTCACAATGAGTTGACACCTGTATCTAAAGCTCATGGTTGAATATTCCAAATTTCCTGGCTGGCTCCTCTACCACACACTGAGTTGTCTTTTTTTTTTTTTTCTTTTTCTTTTTTTCCTAGCAGGATTTCTTACTTGGTAGATTTGTGTTTGGACACTGTTATTCCTATAGTATCTTAGTTCATGACCAGTCCCAATCTGGAAACCACTCAAAAGAACACACATTAACATTTTTAGGCTGAATTTTACTGGTGCTTTCCACCTTAATATTTGTAGAAAGACCCTTGTTGTTGTTGTTGCTCTCTACTACCCTGAGCTGCAGGAGCACAGTCAGAATGGAAGTACTGACACATGACACCTTTCTCTGTGCAGGATTTGCAGGGCGTTAAGGGTATGACGGAGTTTAGGTTATTTTTAAAATGGTCTGCTTGAAATAGTCATCTGGAATGCCAACTGTCTCGCTGCCATCAGGATCAGCTACAAAAGTTGTAATGGGTAGGTTGGTATGGATCTGCTGATATAAGAATTAAGTCTTGTATATATTTCTTGCTGTGAGTGCTTTGTGTGAGTGCTTTGCAAAACTTCAAGGTAAGTGCTATATATAAAGAGCAGATTTTTTTTTAGCAGTTAGATGAACTACATGTTCTGTGTCCATTTTCAGTATGATGCAAAACTGATTTGAATTGTGTTTTTAGGGAGGATGGAGTTTTACTGCTTGTTTTGGATCCCATCTCTTTTCTAACAGTAGAGGCATGGGACTATGAGAAGAAAAATATATTTACAGAGAGACTTCAGAAACTGCAAGCTAGCAAAAGGAAGAACTGTTTCGTTTCTTTGGTTTTTTTGTTGTTTTTTTTTTCCAAAACAGCATATGAACACTTATTTCCCTTTTCCTGAGACTACCTGATTGACTCACTAAGATTGGAAGAAAATGCCAAAGCATGAAATTGATTTGGTTTTGGAATCTCTCTATGTATCAGCTAAGTGACTTGCTTGTACTTCAGAACATCTCAGCATTCTTGGAAGTTAAAATCTTCTTGGAAATAGAATCTGGGTTATAGAATGACATATTCTGTAGTAAGTTAGGTATTCTGTTCCTATGACAGCCAGACTATCCAAGTGGAAATATGCATTCAGCAAAAGACTCAGTGAGTTCATCTGTAGGAAGATGAGGAAAACTGGGAAGGGAATTTAGGTAAGTCTATCAAGGAAGAAAAAGGAGGTTAATACCGTTGTTCTCATTTGGTTAGTGCATATAATAGCTATTTTGTGTCTAGGACATGGTATTTATGTTCTGTTATGTGTCTTATGACACAAAAGTTCCTAAGTATTTATGATTGCATCTGACCAATTCGTTGCTGCTTGCTGTTTTCCCTACACTCTCTCAATAAAGTGATCAAGGAAAATTGCAGATAAATTATCAAGGAAAAAAATTAAGTGCTAGTGTTTAAATTCCTCCACATAATTCAACTGGCTTATTAATTTTGCTTCTAATGGGCACAAATAACAGACACTGACAAGAAGTTCTTTCACTTTGCCCCACTTTCCTGATGTGATTATAGTAGGTCTGCAGCTGTTGCTGATGCAGGAACAATAGAGAAATGTGATCTGTGCTGTGATGTAAAGGGCATAATCAAATCTCTTTTCTAAAGGCATGTTCCTTGTTCCAGAAGGCTGTAGGAATTTCAGGTGAGGCAAGTGAAGTGCTCAGTTTTCATAATAAAATTGAAAATGTGGCTTCTGTTTGTGGAATCCATATGAGAAACAGGGAATTCAGGAACTTCCTCTGGTTTGCAGACAAGATCTGCTGGAGCTGTGGAGCCATTCTGAAAAGATTCTGTGCACTCTGTACCAACTGACTTGCTCTGATGGGCCGGCCTGTCTGCTTAGAGCATCCCCAGGTATTTGCCTAAGCACACTGGAACAGAAAGACCTTCTGGAACTGTGCTCCTCAGCCTTTGAGGTTTGTGGAAACCATGTGTGCGCCTTCAGTCACTCATGGGCGTTATCATGTGTGCCTGGACAAGGTCTTCCTCTGCCTACCTGTGCACCTGCTTGATAATACAAAGCACACCCCTGAATGCCCTCAAGTGTACAAGCTGTCTGTGCACAGTTTGGATAAGATGAACCAAGCTGTAAGGCACGTGTCCTGAAATAAGGTTTCATGCACAAGTGTTCGTATGCTGTCTTCTTGAATAGTAATAACCCTGTGTTGCACAGCATGATCCTCGTGGGGGGTGCAACATTTGTACCATCAACTTTAACATGGTTATTTTGCTGTAGAGCCTGAGTACAATACATTGCAGGGTATAACAACAGCAGAACAAAAGGCAACAAAACAATGCTGGCGTGTAATGCGCAGTTGAGCAAAATGATGAAAGACAATCACTGCATTTGAACAAAACATTTTATGATGTTCTAGTGTTGAAATACTTGATAGGAGGATTTAAGCCGAAGTTTTGAAGGAAGAGAGGATCTTTCAAGCAGCAATGGCTTCACAGATAAAAGGCAGAAGGGTGCAGGTGGGATGATTTAATGAGTGAACCGGGTGGAGATTGAAGATAACGTTAGGGACTAAGCCTCTGGGGTCATTTTGCAAAGCTTGGCTATGGAGGGTTAATCAATCTGCTAAGCTTGAAATGGAGCGTGAGGAGAAGGAAAAATGCAAGGGATGGTGGAATTTGTTTGTCTGACTCCCAGGCCACTGGGATTACATATTTCAAAAAGATGAAATAGGATTATTACAACACCTGGGTGCTGCTGCATGGTGAATAGGAATGCATCTTAATTTGTACAGTCTATAAATTGCTTTTTCTTCATGAAAAATGTGTTTGTTAGTGCTGCTGCAGCAGAATTTATGAACTCTCTGTAAAGAAAAAAAGCAACCACTTCTCAGGTGAGGGGGAAAGAAAAGCACCAGGTATTGTGCTCAAGAATGCAGTGCTCAAGAATAGGTAGGGAGGGATAAAGAAGCTTGCAGTGTAATCTTGCAGGATTACAGCTTGCTTTGTCTCTCTGCCCCGTCTCCTATCAGATATCCTATAGACGGAGGATGCAGTCACATGATTATTACTGCTTCCTCCCCATGACATCAGTGCTTTGCAGCCATACCACTAAAGAAAGGATGCTTTTGAAATCTTTGGGACTGGGCTAAATGATGTTGAATTGCAGGTAAGCAACATTAATTCTTCAACAAATTAGCGTGCCAGATGCTTTGCACTGCCATCCTGGGGCTCCGGCTCCGTTAGGCAGAGTTGCTGCTAGAAAAGAAGGCAGAACAGATTCTTTGCGAGCAGAGGGCTTGCAGGTGCAGAGGCTGCTTACTGCTGTGTGCTGCTCTTCCAGCTGACATCTCCAGCAGAAAGGCTGCCAGCTGGAGCCTTAAAGCCGAGGAAGGCCTTTTGTCCCTGCGTTTCGATATGGCTCCTTCATATGTATGCTGAGCTCAGTTTGCCGGAGCAGCCATCATCATGCAGCCGTGCAGAGAGAGGAGGGACCAGCAGCACCGTTTTCATTGCATGGCCAGTTTTGTGGCTTATTGCTGTGGGCTTTTTCTTACCTTAACGGCTGCCTAAAGGAAGTTGTTGTAGAGAGAGATGTGTCTGAGCTTAAAAAGGATATGAGGATTAACTTGCTTAGGGGGTTAGCAGCTGTATTTGGGGAAAGAGGCTTTTCCTTCATTAATTTTTGCTGACGTGGTTTGCAAGTACCCAGTCCGACAGGTTTCCTACATGATCTGCTGTAGTATAGGATAGGTATCGTTTGTCATCCAATATAAACGTGGAAAATAACATTCCAGAAAGGACATAGTAGATGACGAGCAGATTTTCAGCTCTTACACAAGCTGCTCAAAAGGCTGAAAAAGCCCCACTGAACGGATTTTTTGGACAGGGGTATTTTTGTGGCAAAGTCCAGAGTCTGTTTTCTTTTCCTACGATACAAATATACGAAGACATAAATTTGTAGAGAGTGGCTTGCATGGCCTTCTTTAAAAAATTCTGGATGTATTTTTAAATGTATGTTGGCTTTTTATTTGCATTGCATTGTTATTGTCCTTAATATGAATAGTAGAATGGTAAAAGCAAGAAGCTAAATTCATGTTTGAATTCATACCAGTCAGAGAAGTGAAATTGTGCTTGTTTATTTTTGCATTAAGAATTCTGATGAATAAACGTGCGCTCTTGAAAGAGAACGGAGGGTGACTCAGCTGCAGCTCCATAGAGGACAGGCAGACAGGTGGCACGTCAGTCACAGCGTGCAGAATGTTCTCTTATTCCTGAAAATCCTCCTCTCTGTTCAAGTTTTTGTGGTTGTTTTTTTTTTCCCCATCATTGAAGTGTGACATGGCTCGGGTCAAAGCCAAACACCTGAGGAGATTTTGCATCTCCAATGTTGGTGTGTAGGCTGCACATCCTGGAGGGAGGTACATTCCAGTCTCAAGTAATAAGGTATGTGGTTGTGTCAGAAATATGGAAAACAAAATGAACAGCAGTAGCAATGAAACTCTGGAACCAATGAAGACAGCAGTTTTTAGAAATAGAAAGCCTTTGTTATTATTTCTTCAAATAGAATCTTTGTTTTTTCAAGATCAAGCCTCAAAAGCAGTGGAAATACAAGCCTGTCATTTGATGAGATAGAAGGCTGTATTCTGATGGCACCAGTGCTGAATTTCCTCTTTTAACTTCCTCTGAGGCATCAGGAGGAGTGCTGGCTCAATTCTTTCTAGCCTTAGGAGTGCAGCAAGTTCGGTTCCTGCTCGCCATGCACAGGCATGGCCCTTTGCCCTCATGAAGAGTGCAACCCCCCAGCTGCTGCAAACCAGTGTTACAGACACAACGTGTTTTGTTCACCAGCTCTGAGCGTATCTGAGTGCTGTATGGAGATCCGTATAAAGCAATTGTTTTCCTGGGCTCCTGATTTGAATCAAGGCTTTTTTGTGCAACACTGGACAAGGTATCAGTCTAAACACATGCTGGGGCAACTCTGAAATTGAAGGACTCAAGTCTTTTAGCAGCTATTTTTTATAAAATGGCAACTCTGGAAATAGTGCTGCTGGGAAGGCTGTGCTTGCCCAGGCATGTTGTGTTTCACTCAGGGCACTGCTCCCTCTGGCTTCTGGTAGTGCCCATCCCCTTGCCAAGGGAGGCAGCAGCCTGAGCCTTCTAAAGCAGGACTGGAGAGGGTCCCAGGGATGGCGTTGGATGGTCAGCGTGGAGCAAACAGGCAGGGAAACCAGGACAGGTTATAGATGAGGAGTCTAAAGCTTTTCTCAGCACAAATGCACACATACACAGAAGGTTCTGGGTTTGCTCAGATTTCTTCCTTTCTAGACCAGAAGAACCAGCAATCATGTATGACCTGCAGCTGATGCTAACAGAGAAGACTGGCAGGTTTCCTTCAGGTTGCTGTTCCTAAAGCACTTCTAACATGCTGCTCTCAAGCATTATAACAAGGGTGGGTTTTCTCCATCTTGCAGGTGGAGGAGCTTGGAGGTATGAAGTCACTGTTCTGTATGCGTGCAGCCCACCAGCAGCAAATGCTGCCATACAAACCAGTGCCCTGTCAGAAAAACACAAACCTCCATCTGCATTGGAGTGACTCACCGCCTCCACTCAAATCACGAGAAGTGACATGGCAGAACACATTAATGCCTTTTCCACTAAAGCAGGTTTACCAGCTTTATTTTAAGCTGAGAGCTTAAAAATGTTTTCAGTGAGAGGTTTATTTAATGTGTTAAAAGCACCATTTAATGGGATGGTTTTTTAGGATTAAAATGCAACTCTCTTATTTCTGAATATATATTTTTTCTTCCTGGAAACCAATTTATTTCTGTTAATACTGTTGTTTTCTGGCTGAGGAAACAAAGGGCAGTGCTGCAAACCAAGCAAACTTCTTGGGACATCAACCACTGCTGAGGCAGTAGGTTGCACAGGAAAGCATCCAGGTGAGTTTTGAGTATTTCTGGAGATAGAGAGATTTCTTCAAAAAAACAAGGTATGCTGGGTTGTTACTTGCAGGGCTCGTGGTGCTGGTGGGATGTCAGTGGAGGAACATCCTTTAATAAAGGTTTTTCAGCTTGGTTTGAGAAATGCAGACCACTTACATTCCGTAACAACACTTTGCTTGTGCCGTTTCTGCAGCCCTGACATCAATGCTAGCGGCTACATTTACTGGGGGGGCTGTTAAAGCTTGCTGGCAATAATGGAAGTATGTTTAGCAGTGTTTTTCTTCACAATGGAGCCCATTTTGAGCAATGCGAGCGTAAACATTCCACTTGACATTTTGGGGAAAGAATTAGGTTCCCCCTGACCCCCTCCCTAGCTGACATAACTCAGCAGCTGCACTAATTGTGCTCAAATTTTCCAAGAAACTTTGAGTGGAGACCAGACACGTGATGTTTCGTACCAATGGAACTTGTCTCCAAAGGGAGACCCGCTCCAGGAAGGAGCTGGGTTGCGCTGGGTGCTCAGGCCTCCAGTGCTGAGAGTTAGTGCCATGGCCTGGAGGCCTTTCGGGAGGTTAAGGGCAGCTGGCCTAGCTCTGCTGTGGCTGCTACGTCCCCTGCCACAAGGGCTATTTGTTATAGCTCCCACCAGCTGTGGGGCGCATGGGGTGCCCAGGTTTCCAAACAGGCCGTGCTGCCCCGTACCCTGGGCCCCAGGCTTTGCGTGCCCTGTGCTCCAGGCCTGCTCCCACGTTGCTGCTGTGATCGTACCCTTTGCACGTGCGGTGGCTGAAGGGAGTGTTCGGAGACTGTGGTTCAGTCTGGAGGAGACTTTTGTGCTTCAGTTTTCCACCGCTTATCCCAAATATTTCCCCCCCCTCTGCCTCCCAGGCCCTCTCCCCTGTGATCTGCTGCCCTGTGCTTGCTGAGTTTGGCTGTGGCTTCATCGTTTTTTCCATAGAGGTTACTCAGGGTAAAGCCACGCATCCAAAATTGGCTGCATGTAGCCTGCCCATGCTACCACAGCAGAAAGCTCCTTAATGTGTGGTGATGGGGCCGTACAGTAACATGCTGCAGTGTTTTAAATTTATGTTCTAGATATGGCAGTCTGCCTGTGTTTGTGCTGCAGGAGATGGCAGGGTTTCACAGCATGCTTTACTCATACGCTGGGACCAAGCCATTAATCCTTGAACTGTAAGAGAGTAAGGACTGTAAGGATTTGCCAGTGTTATTATCCATCTTTATTTTCCCAATTTAACTGCTCTATGGTTTGGTTTTTTTTTTCTTTTTTTTTTTTTTTTCATGCCACATTATGTCTCCAGAAAGGCCTGCGACTGAGTTCACCCAGTGTTTTTTAAGGCACCATTGTTAAAGCAGAGGGTCAGTAAATGGATTGCCTTGCTCAATCTGAGGCTCTCAAGATGAATAGCCTTGTATCGCTCATGGATATTTTTCAGACTGAAGAAAACTGCACGTTTTACTCACGGTTCAGCCTGCCTCTACTGAAGGCATCTTTCTTGTAAGATGCTGTTGGGTGATGATTTACCTCCTTCTATACCTTGGAGGATGTGCTGTTTCTAGGTCATCTTCTGTGTGGCAGGGGATGGAGGTAGAAATGCCCCTGGGCATTTTTGGTTCCCAACCAAATAAACCTTGTGCTCTCACCACTCCCCAGAAGGCATATTTGCCCCTAGTAATCTTGCGATACTTATTTCAAGGCAACTTCATAATGCCTGTGCATGCTGACACCCTGTTCTATCAAGCCTATTTTCTCCTGCCAGGCAGTACTGAAGGCTTCTGATGTGACTGTGCTCTGCTCTGGGACTCTTCTCCTGCAGTGTGAGCCTCAGCCTCATTCCCTTATGCCTTTTTCTGAATGCTGACTTTTCCAACTCACTCTGCTGGTGCAGTAGTGACCAGCTGCCAGCATGGCACTCGGCTCTCCAGATGAGGTGCTTGTGCTCAGGTCATACTGAGCAGTTTGTGGTGCGGAGTATGGCTGGCCATGAGGCTGGAGCACCATGCTTGGTTTCTTTGAGCACTCAATACTAGGAGCATTCAATACTAAAATCAAGCACAGAGTGGCAATTCATCTATCATTCTATGTGATTGTCAGCTGGTAAACCAGTAAGACTGCACTGTTCATAATCAGATCCTAAGTAAAATAAGACCTGGAGATTTTCATGTGCCTAGGAAAAGTCACTACAAATAAATATAGATTGGGAAACTTGCAGCAGGTATTTAGGGTTCAGTTTTCTCCCGCCAGCCTCTTGCCACACTCACTTCTTCATGCTACAGCAAAGGAGTCATTGACAGAGGTGTGCTTTGCTGTTGGCGTGGTTGTTTTTCACATAGCAAACTCCATGCTGCTGCTTTTACAGAAAACAGAATAAAAATGAAAGTGTATAGGAGAACATTCATCTGCTAGAAATACTGTAAGTGTTGGAGTAATTCAGTAACTGTGATCTGTTAAAAGTAACTTGAAACTTATTAGAAATGCATTTCAAAATGTACTGTATGTTGTGTCCAATTAAAACAGAAAACAGGATGAGGAGACCATAGCATATCTAGTAGCAATAGGCGAGGGCCAGGACTTTTCCTTTGATGACTGTTCAGCTTGTTGTTTCCCATCAGTGTACTTTTCAGCTTCTTTGAACCATGGGATGTTTTGGACTGTGCTTGCCATGTCAAGTGTTTCAGATCATAATTCAGATCAAAACAGTCAGTTAATGTAATACCTACAATGTCAGTTCACTGATACAGCCCCTTCTAGCTGCAGCTTTTACATTCAGTTCATAGGTTGTCAGCATTTCTATTATAAACGTAATTTATCACTTTTCCATAAAACTTAGCTCCAAGCTACTGTGTATCGTACAGCTGATTTGAATCACAAGATGACTTTACTCACTATGGGACCTGCAGAAAAAAAGCATGACCTTACGTATGACAGTACTACTTAACAAATAAAAATAAAAAATAATAAAAAGGAGTAAATGTAATAGAAGAGACCTATGCTTACGATCTATATGGTACCTGTTGTGCTCCTGGACACGTCCCAGCCCACCAGCCAGCTCACCGTGGCTCCTGCAAACTGTCTGCACTAATGCATGTATTGCTTTCTTTATATGGGATCTTTCAGATATTTCTCAAAAATTATCTGGTTTTATACCAGCATCAAGTCCTATGGACTAACAGTTGAGCTGTACTTTTGATCCTTGCCTCCATCTCCTCTCATGCAACACTTTGCAAGTTTATTGGTTCCAACAGATTTGTTTCTTCATTCAGCTTTTATCAAGAATCAGTTTACTGTTGACAGAGCAGAATATTGATTAAAACTTCCAGTTGTAGACATATTAAGCTATTCAGTGATAAAGAGCTGAAGAAGATTCTTTCCGTGCTGAATCACAGGGAATGAAGTGGCAGATGTGATTCAAGGTCAATAAAGACAAAATGATGGGGATAATGACCCTAAGATCCCACAGAATGATGGGCTTCTGCCTCTCCTGGAATACATTTGGAGCTACAGCAGATTGCTCAGGGAAAATTTTGGATGCATGTCCTAAGCAAAATGAATGCCAGGAATTATTAGAAAAGAATAGGGGACTAAGCAGGAAACATTTGCTGCTGCACAAATTGTTTCATCAGCATCTGGAAAAGTAGTTGAAAGAACAGCAACGACATCTGAGACGTGGAACTACAAAGGGACAACATGCATATCCAAGAGTCACTCAGCAACATAACTACGTTCAACACTTTTCAGTGTATATAGGTTTTGCTGGAGTATCCAAATTTTGGGGTATTAGGAGTGGCTAAGAGTTGTATTTGTTACTAATTCTGTATGCAATGAAATTGCAATGTTTTCTTTTGAATTAATGAGGCAAGAATGGCTACTTCTGATGTCTCTGTGATCTGTGAACAGAAACTGTCGCTCACAGGGAACAATCTATCATCTCATAATAATGTGAATGTCTCAAATACGCGAGATAAGTTGCCTCTGAATAGCATTTCTCTTTCATCAGCTACAAAAGGAGTTTGGATTCCAGTGTCCAGAGTCTCGTGCAGATTTGTGATGCTAGATGAGACAACACACGTTCTGAGTATTTGTACTTTTGCTGTCATTAGAGTGGATTGCTACTGTGCAGCTGGCTGTGGTGTATGTTTAGACGACATTCATTTGCCCTTAACATTTGTGTATTAGATTAAAATATCCATAATTAAATTGGTAGTCTAAGGCTGTAGTTTTGCTAGCAGGAATGGAAAGATCTCTGCAAGAACCTCTAGAGGACAAGTTAACCCATCCTGAAAGAAGCTTTGGAGACTGTTTCAGATGCCTCAGAAAGGTGAGAGAAATAATTGCCAATAAGGAGAAAGATAGTGGTACTTAATGGTGCCAGCATGTAAGAATCGTGGGATCTCTGTGCAACTCAATTACAAGTGTTGGAGCCTGAATTGGGTTTTGTCTAATCTGACATCACATCTCCGCATTCAAAAGCATGGCAGCTGGCATGGAGTTTCAGGCAGGTAATCATCCATCTAGCTGCAGTTTCTAGATACTGCAACGCTACCTAGAGTTCAAAGTTTGTTTTCTGAGTCTCCCTTGGCCCTGCAGTCTCTAGCACTTCCTTGTGTCCCTGGACATGCTGCACAGCACGTATGTTTGGGCTAGATTCAGGCTAAGATTGTAATTACTCACGTACCTGTGGTCTGGCCTGGTATTATCCATCACAAAACTGTCATGTGCTGGGCACTGACAGCATACTTAAGAAGCTATTTTTTATGTGATATAACTAGCATATTGGGTAACTTTCTTGTAGCATTAAGGAGAACTTGCCAACTCTTTCAACACAATAATTTCCAGACATTTTTTATAAAGCAGCAGGATTCCCTGGGTTCAGGCAAGCAGTCTGGACTGCATGTTCCTTACAGGTACTTCTTCACTGTATAGGAAGAGTAGGTTGAAGGACATGATCTGTGAGCTACAAAATAATAGCACTGTCTGATTCTTTCTCTTCGTTCCAGCTTCATTCCCACTTCAGCCCCCAGCCATGGTTTACAAGATGCTGAACCTGAGTCTACTTGCAGCTTCAACTCCTTGGTCTCAGCTGCAGCATCCTACCTTCGGACTCTCATTTTTCTCACTAGTGCAGGAGCGTGCTCTCATCTGCTGTACTAAATACTGCTGTTTTCAACTGTCACTCCTCTTTTTAACCACTTCCATCTTGTGGCTCTTTATTTGTGCTCTGCAGCACCACATGGGACACCTGCTCTGCATTTGGCCACCTTCCCCAGACTAAGACCGCCCTGCTTGATTCTCAGTTTGCACACTTAAAAGGACTTCTACAGAGTTATAATGGTGATCTGCTGTTTGCCTGTAAGATAATGTTTTTCTCAGCTGCTTGGACTGAGCACATTGGCTGTGTAGTCCAAAAAGTCCTCCTACTCAGTGGTGCAAAGACACACTGGTGGAGCTGACTATTCATGCTTGTTATATCCCTGGAGTCAACACTGGGGCAAAAGATTAAATGGATGGGATTCAAAGAAAACAGTTGAAAAGGGGTAATGTGTGGAAAAAGGGCAGTAAATAAAGCAGGCTGAGCTCAGCAGCAGAGTGCATGAATGATTTAAAGCTCATGTGCCATGTTTTTCCCTGTTCTAATAACAGAATTGAGAGATTCTCTCACTGCTTCAAAGATCTAAATTCTGCACGTGAAACCACTGTCTCCATATCTGAAGGAGGAATGTAGATTGCAGTTTGTAGTGCTGCACTAGCCTCATCCATAGCCTGCAAAAATTACTGTGTGTCTGTCAAGGGATTACTGGCCCTGCAGAATCAGTTCTTTAAGACTCAAATTCTGCATCTGTCACTAGTTTTCTGGTATATTTTCTTGTGTGTGTGTTGTTTTTTTTTCCTTGTGAGGTGATAGTAGTCTAATACACTGTTTCTGTTTTGCATTATTTTATTATTATTATTTTTATGTTTACCTTTTCAGGTTGCAAATTGTAGGTACTCTCCAGGAGACTGTATTACCGAGACACCTATTTTAGGATGGATGACACTATATCACTCTTTAGAGTAATACATCCTTCTCTGTCTCCAGAGGCAGCCTAGGTAGTTCTTACGGTCTAGACACCAAACTTTTGGATGGATGAAATTAAGTTGGTTGAATTCTGTGTGCCTAAAATACTTATTTAAAAGACTCTCTTGCTAACTAAAGGTTCCTTACATTGGGAATGGTGTCAGCCTTTTCTGTATCCTGATGCTTTGGGACTTGACCCTGTAAAGGAGGCAGTCCTTCTTGTGTATAGCCAAATGTTTCTGAGGTCTCAGTGGGAAAGAGAGGTACAGTAGTTACAAGGCAACGTCATTCTGTGCTGATGAGGATCTCATAGAATCACTAAGGTTGGAAAAAATCTCTACGATCAACGAGTCCAGTTGTGATTCCCTCCCCACCATACCCACTCACCACACATCCCTCAGTGCCACATCCGCACATTTCTTGAACACCTCCAGGGATGGTGACTCCACCGCCACCCTGGGCAGCCCGTGCCACTGCCTCACCATTCTTTCTGAGAAGAATTTTTCCTAATATTCCATTACCTCCCATCCTATCACTGGAGATTACACATTACCTGGGAGAAGAGGCCAAACCCCACCTTGCTATAACCTCCTTTTCTTGCTATAACCTCACTGTAGAGCAATAACATATCTGCTAAGCCTCCTCTTCTCCAGGCTGAACAATCAATCTCAAGGGCTGCATTGCCCTTCTCTGGACGTACTCTGGGGTGTCAATGTCTTTCCTGTAGTGAGGGGCCCAAAAATGAACACAGTACTCAAGGCGTCATCTTGGCACTTTGTCTTGTTGTACCTCATACAATTGGCCTCAGCCCAGCAATCCAACCAACCCACATCCCTCTGTAGGGCCTTCCTACCCCAGGCAGATCGACACTTCCTCCCACCTTGGTGTTGCCTGGGAACATACTGAGAATGCACCCAATCCCCTTGTCCAGTTTGTCAATAAAGATACTAAACAGGACAGGTCCCAATATTGACCCCTGAAGAACACTGCTCATGACCTGTCGCCATCTGGATTGAGCCCCATTCACCTCTCACTGTGCCAGTCATCCAACCAGTCTTTAGTCAGTGAAGAGTACAACTATCCAAGCTGTATGCTGCCACATTCTCCAGTGCTACGGGAGACGATGTCAACTACACCTACCTGAAATAGGCATAGTTTCCGAGGCTTCAGGACAATGGGCATGGATGGTTCTCTGCTTTCATTTCTGTAGTCTGAAAATCCAGCTGAATGATAAGTGGTTAATTTTAGTGCATTATCATTTGTCTTCTGAGCTAGTAACTTTGTCTTCTCAGTAACCTCACCGCAGGTAGGGCACTTCTTCCAGAATGTGATAAGCATTTAACTTTGCAGAAGAAGCAGAACCATCCTGGGTTTTGGGGCACTATTTGCAAAAAAAATGTGGTATTCCTACACTTGGGCACCATACTTTTTTTGTGCTGGATTTTAGAAGTTTGCCAAGTTCTTAAAGTAGTCTTCAGCAGTATACTTTTCCTAGTGGTAATGCATAGACTTCAGTAAGTGCCCACTAGAATTGCTGAGCCATGTTTTCTTGAGTTTGTGGAAAGATTTTGGAAAACTTGGTTCTGATATGTCTGGAAAAGCTGCATGAGTTTACTGAAAAACTTCTTTTCCCCTCTATATACAGACCCTAATATGGTTAATGCAGGAGAAATGAATGGTTCTGGCAACCTGATGGATTTTCTGGATGAGCCTTTTCCTGACGTTGGGACTTATGAAGATTTCCACACTATTGACTGGCTGCGAGAGAAATCACGTGACACTGACCGCCATAGGAAGGTAATGGCAGCTGGAGTTGGTGTGTCACAGACCCTGAGTTATGGCCATCTCAGCTGAGAGAAAAAGCAGCAGTTTTCCAATGCCCTTAATTCCTACTTTGCAGTATCATTTGAGGAGAACTTATAAAAATATAGGTTTGATGTATCCTGAGTTTGTAAATGTGGAAGTGTTTTCTGCAATTTATAGCAGAGCATCTCTAAAGTATGGTTGGGACTGGAGGGAGTGGAGAGTAGAAGAATTTTTAACCTGGATTAACTTTTTTGTTTGTTTGTTTTGCCACGATGCACTAAAATTGCGTTAGCCTGAATCAAAAACACAACTCAGTGTACATATCGTTTCAGATTACAAGCAAAAGTAAGGAATCCATATGGGAATTCATCAAGAGTTTGCTGGATGCCTGGTCAGGATGGGTTGTAATGCTTCTCATAGGACTACTGGCAGGTATGTGTGTGTTACATTACTTTTTCCTGGAACCACCTCACCCAAATTTGCTGCAGTACCATTTGTTTCTCCCTTTACTTCGTTCTCTGTTCACTGATGCTTCACACTAAAGAAAATAGTTATGAATCCTTGCAGTTATAAGATTTAATAAAAGCACTCTTGTTGAGTGCTGGCTTGGAAAAAACACCATTAATCTATAGAGAGATTTTCTTTGAAAATAAGTATGTAAGTACTTTACTCTCAATTGACTATTTTTACTTTCTGAGTCTTCAATTCAAACTAGGCAGTTTTATTGTAGATTTTTTTTTCCCCTTGTCTTCACTTAATGGCATTCTGCAAGTAGATGTTGTCATGTGGGGAAAGAAAATGTTGGCTGTGTACAGTCAAGAGGGAGCTTTGTAAATCATTACGTCCACTTGGTTATCTTTTTATATATGCATGAAGGGAAAATACAATTTCAAACTCAGTTCTGCATTTGCTTTCAAGCCAGACAGACATTACACTTAGCAGCCTGTTCGAACTCAGATGGCAAATTCATTAATTGCTCAAATTGCTCTTGTCTTTTGCACGCACTAGCACATCTTCCAACTTGGAAAGCTCTACTTCTATTATAAAGTTGAAACAGCTGTCATTTTTTTGCATTTTTCCAGTGATGTCAGGGTGCTTGGTGTGACAGTGCTTGGTAGAACCACAGTGCAAAGCTTCACAGGTTTCCAAGCAGTGTAAATCTCTTTTCTGCTATCTGTCAACTTAACACATTTATCATAGCTGTTCCGGTGTGTTAGAAGTGCTGAGGAAGGCCTTGAGAAAACACTGATCAAGTGACATTTTGGCAAATGGTTCTGTTGTATACATTTTTCCACAGTAGTTTTGATGGGTGAATGAGATGGGAAGAAGGAGAAAGTCCAAGGTTTGAGTTTCAGTTGCAGTTCACAATGAAAGCTCGTTCCAGCACCAAAACCCAGAACTGATAACCTCCATTAAAGCTCTAATGCTCATACATCTATCCTACATACTACAGGTCAAGGGTAAGCTGGAGCTGAAGTGCATTAACTTCTGCAAACTTTGTGATGACACAAGTGCAGAACAGCATGTTTTACCGCAAAGAATAGAGATTAGTCTGTTTTTTAATTGGGCAAGGACTTGTGAACCAGCAAGAGAAAAAAATTATCTGCGTGCTCATGATCTGGGCTGTAGACTTTGTCTGCTCTTGGAATGATACATGTACTCTGTGCCTGTCAAAGATGGTGCCTTGGCTCAGCTGCATGGCCGTGGGGCAGCTCTTGGGCAGCTGAATCCAGGCATTGCCAGGGGCAAGAACAGGGCAGGTGAGGAGGGGAAAGCAGCAGCAGTAGATCCAGGGCATGAGGGAACTGTGTCCCTGCCACAGCCTTGGTGGGGACAGAGGCCAGCAAGGCGGGACTTTTGGGGGAGGGGATGGCAGGAGCCTCCATGTATTTCCAAAGGCACTTGGAAAAGTTATTCAGGCCCAGGAGTTTAAAGTTAGCTTAAATTTTTCATTCCAGGTGGAGGAAGTATAGACCAGGGGACCAAATTCATTTCCTTTGATGGAAAAATATGGAAATAAACATATTCTATACTGCAGTTCTGCAGTGACATGTCTAGACAGCAATGTTAAGATGTCTAGCTTCAAAGTTAAAGGATTGACATTCTGGGTTGCTGAGCTCTCTGCAACTTCCATTAATTTCACTTGAAGTTGCAAAGATTTGGAACTTGGATAAAATCTAGTTCTGGTCACTGGGCTTATTAATCAATAACTATTGTATTATAAATCTGCAAGCACTGGTCTTTTCTTCTTGTGATTTTCTCTGTAAAATGTGTGTAGTAAATCACAGCATTTTCCTCCTTATGTGGATTCCATGTAGCAAAAGGGATTAGTTCAATATATAATTGCACACATTTTCTTAGAGGCACAGAGGTGCATGGAAGCGTGTGTTAGAGAACTGAATGTTATTTTCCTATTCTGTTGTTCACTTGATTAGGGGAAAAACATTCAAAAGCTTCCTTTATTTGCACCTTCTACTAGGTAGCATTAATATTAAATTGTCTGATTATAGATTACGTGAACTTCAAAGATTGGAGTGACAACAGAGAATGATAAATCCACCAACAGATGTTCGAGGCACAGCATTTGGTGCTTATGCTCAAGGGCTGAGGATTCTTTCTGTCATTTCCTGAAAGTTTCAGAAAATTGGAGAATTTATAGTTTACTGTATCTCACTGAGTTATGCATGCTGATGTTACAGCATGATGGTTTCTAGTTGTCTAAAAACGTATTTCATCATTTCCAAAGAAATCTGGGGAAATGGAAAGAGAGAGCAAAAGAAAGTCAAGGCCTACAAATAAAGTCACTGTTACAGGCATCACTGCTCCTGCAGCCTGTTTTATTGTGGTTTTTTCCGGTATGTGATGAGAAGTAAAGGCCTTAAGTAAAGGCCAGGAGAGGTTCAGGTTGGATATTAGGAAAAATTCTTCTCAGAAAGAGTGGTGAGGCAGTGGCACAGGCTGCTCAGGGAGGTGGTGGAGTCACCGTCCCTGGAGGTGCTCAAGACACATGTGGATGTGGCACTGGGGGATGTGGTTAGTGGGTGTGGTGCCATGGGTTGGTGGTTGGACTAAATGATCTTAGAGGACTTTTCCAACCTTAGTGATTCTGGCATTCTGTGTATAGTTCTTCATACTCTTCTGTTACAACAAAAATTCGACACTGCTAATGTAGTTGAGTTTGTGACAGGTACTCTTGCTAAGATGCTTAGAAAATATGCTCATGTATAAAGCCCTGTGGATCACACAGAATCACAGAACCACAGAATCATAGGGGTTGGAAGGGACCTCCAGAGATCATCGAGTCCAACCCCCTGCCAAAGCAGGTTCCCTACAGCAGGTCACACAAGTAGATGCTATTTTTGGTTCTATTTTGGTGAATAAAAAGCAGGTTGTGCATGCGTGAATTATTTGAATTTTATTATTCTTGTTATTATTTTCTTCTTATTTCACAGAAATAAAAAGCAGAAACTTTATTTACAGGTCAAATGAACTGACTCCTAAGGGAAAAAAAGAGCAAGCCCTCCACACCTCGTCCCTTCAGCTGTTTGGATACTTAGCAGGAAGCGGAAAAATAAAAGTCTTGAAACTATAAAGACGATCCATTACCTTTTCCAAAATATTTTAATATCACTGAAATTCACCGACAAAATACACTGGAAAGGCATTGTTTCCCTTGGGGTCACACCGCGTGAAATTTACGCGTCTTCTGTCCACTGGATGTCGCTGTAGGGCTGTGTAGTTACTGGGAGACTGCTTAAATAGGGCTTACGTCCACAAAGAGAGAATTTGAAGAGCAATTTTAATCTGTGTGTTCGGATTGGTAATGAATGCACACATCAAGATTCTGATTCCATTAAGTTCATAAGTCAAAATTTGGCATCCATATTGTTTTTGCACTGAAAGCATCCTTTTAAAAGGTTGCCATCTTGGGACCAGAAGGACTGGAGGAAAGCAGCAGTGTCCTCCTATCCACCCCTGAAATGCACAGTGTGGCTTGGGCCCTATGGCCTAGTCCTTACACACAGCCCTGCTGACGTGCATCAGATGGTATGCCTGCCTGCATCTTTGTCAATTAGCCAGCATGAAAATAACAGTATTTAAAAAAAAAAAGCTTTAGGAGAGAATGCTGATAAATCAAACATGTTGGTACGGCTGTTTCTTTGCAGTTCTCCCACTGTTTCTTCCACTTCTTTGGCATGTCCATGCATTCCAACCTGAGCAATGTATGATTCTATGATTCTATGATATATATTGCAGCTTCTTCCCTAAATGATGTCTTTTTGCTTTTATTATAAACAGATGTATTTACGTCATGGCTTGGTATTTTTCGGTGCCACATCTCCTTTTCATGCATTTCTTTTCCAGGCACGTTAGCTGGAGTGATAGATTTAGCTGTGGATTGGATGACAGACCTGAAGGAAGGTGTCTGCCTGTCTGCATTCTGGTACAGCCACGAGCAGTGCTGCTGGACGTCTAATGAAACGACCTTTGATGACAGAGACAAATGTCCCCAGTGGCAGAAATGGTCTGAACTTCTTGTAAACCAGTCAGAGGTATGGGAGCCCTCTTTGGGGTGGGTCAGGGAAGCCAGGGAATGCCTCTTTTTTCATACTTGCTGGTGATCTTTCCAGGTAGATTCTCTGAAAGAGAAAACTTTATGAATGGAAATAGATACGTGGTTTTTTTGTTTGGTTGGTTGATGGGTGCTGTAGTTGTTTTGTTGTTGTTATTGTTTGTTTGTTTTTAAAGACATTACCACAAGCAATACCTGCATAGTTGAGGATAGGCCCCATTGTAATAATACCATCTGTGATAGAAACAGGAAAATATCTCTCTCTCTCCTTTTTTCTATCCTTTTATTTTTCTTCTTTTTTTAAATTGTAGTTATTTTCAGTACAAATGATAATGTTTCAAGGCAGAATGTGTGGAAGTTTTGAATTTTAAGACATCTATGGTAGCCTTCCTTAACCCCTTGTGGCAGACAGTACTTTCATGGTATTTTGTTTCCACCTCAGCTATTCAATGTATTGAATAATATCAATTCCCTCAAAACTCAAATTATTGTATTGAAAAACATCCCCCATGTTTACAGGCAACTTGGAGGCAAAATTGAATATGACATTGGGTAGTGAGATGGATGTGTCATTGGAAAGAAAGGGCTTATGTGATATCAAAGTCCCTAACAGAACTTTTGGTTTGTTTTTAAATAGTAATGCAGTTTAGGCAATAATAAAGGAAAGAAAATACATACTTCTATGGCATAAACCTTCTGCAGCCGGGCAACTGAAAATAGGTGACTTGGAGACATTGTCTCAGATCTTCCTCCAGTGTGGAGGAGGTTTGACCCTGCAGGAAATGTTTGAGGGCACCTTCACTGCTGTACAAGATTGTCATTCATGTTCACTTCAGTGCCACTTTCAGTTTGTAGTTCAAGTAATACTAACGGAGAGTGTCTGTGAATATGCACAACCCAATTTTCCATACTTGTAATTAACTGTAGCGAAGGTAGTGGGGTGCTTACTGTTCCTGAACATTCCCACCACTTAATCACAGGCAGAAATCTCTCTGTACAGCTTCCAGTCCACAATGCCAAACTTGCCTTTGCCAGAGGTTTTCCGGGCTTGCACAGTTCTTCATAAACAGATGGTTCAGATGGGTGTATCTTTGTAACAGTGAAGAAATATTACCGTGGTATAAGGTTGCAGGGCTGGGGACAGGGTTGTAATTTAAGTGAACAAAAAATGTGGCAAATCAAAAAAGGGTAGAATGTTACAATTGTTATGGGGTTTAGAAATCCTGTGCATGTGTTTGACATGCTGTTACTCTGAGAACCTGGAATATTTAAACAGAGCATTTCCTTGAGAAAATTTATTGCTTTCACCTGCTGCACAAACTTAGCCATCATGACTATTATATGCCATGGCTTATAAGAAAAGTATCATCTAGGTGGACAATGTAAAATTTAGCTCATTTCTATCCAAACTGGGCTTATGACCTCCTAGTATCATGTCACTGTGGGAAAAAAGGGTTCTTTCTCAGTTTTAGTCAAAGGACGCTCTAAGATCCATAGTTTTCTGGCTGCCATGACCCAATGGAGATTGCAATATTAATAAGAAGTGTATATTACTATTATATACAAATCCATGGCAAAGATCTGTAATACTCCAACAGAAATGTGGATCTGGCAAGTAAAAATTATGTTGTATTGCAAACGTGAGCAAGTTCTACATGATTCCTGTATCTTTAGAGGACTCTAAGAGGAATCATAATGTACTGAATGTTATTAAGTTTCAGGATTATTATTATTGTTATTATAGACTGTGGCTGTATTGCTTGAATTGGTATTCTACGTTTGGGTAGCTGCTCTGTAGAACAGCAATGCACAGGAGAACTAATTTGGATTACATTCCAGACAAAAAGTTCTCAGGGCAATTTCTCCAAGGGTAGTCTATCAGACGCGTCTACTTTTTTTATGTGTGACTGTGACTCTTTCTCATCATAGTCAACTAAATTTGACATTTTGAGGACTAAGATTTAGACCACTTCTTCCATGTGGTTTTTCTGATTTATGACTGATAAACCCTCTACATTGATGCTCTCACTGATAATTGTGACGTTTCCTATAGCATCTCTTGAAAAATGATTTAGTCCAGTCCTATTAAATGAGCCTAAAGCAGTCTTGAGGTAAATCGTTATGGAAAACATAATAGTGCATCAGAAACATCCCAGGCTACATTTTTTCCCCTAATCGCTGTTTTGTAGACCAACCAGAAGCACGTAAAGTGTTGTAATACAAGAGTTTCAAAAACTCAAATTCACTGGAGCTATGGATGTTTAACATTACATAAGATGCCACCCAATTCAGCTAGATCTCTAGCCAACATCTGGTGCCTCAGAGCTTCTGCAGATGCAGCTTGGCCCTTCACTACACTGGAGCTGAGGGCCCTATATTCTAACACTTCATGTCTACCCAAGCTAGAGGGAAGGACCACATGTCTTCCATGGCTCATGATACTGGATCATGATTATTACTGGCTTACTGGATGGTTGAGATTGGAAGGGACCTCTGGAGATAATCTGGTGTAGGCCTGCTCAAGCAGGGCCACCTACAGCAGATTGCCCAGGACTGTGCCCAAACTGCTGGATCTCCTGTCGTGAAGGTCGCAAGCCAAGGAAGCCTCTCTACATCTTGGACCCACTTCCCAACTTTGCAGCCTTGAATCTGTCAGTACTGAACCTTAAGGATGCATATTGCTATAAAGTCCATAGGAGGAAGTCTGCAAGCTATGACATCTTAAGTTGAGTCAGCATAGAGCTCTTTGCCTCTATGAAAACAAGCATTGGCCAGCAATGGATGGCATCCTGAGGGATGTGTTTTATTTCAAAATTTTAAATTTGTGAGAATTGTTTTCAATTATGTTCAATTTGTACCTAATCTGGACTGAAACCAGATCTGAAATGTTGCTAGGTAGTTGTAAACTAAAATATAAAGTTTTGCTCTGTTCCACTGCTTCTTCATCACTATTGCTGCCAGGATGAGTCCTCAGAGCCACTGCTGGAAAAGATGTTAGCAGGATCATCTCCACTGATGAGCTTTTTCAGTCTCTGATTCCAGTATAGATGTTTTTCTGGTTCAATGCATATAATGAATGAGAAATGACCCATTTGCTATACTGAGTTCCTACTACTTCACTTCCCAAAGGATTTATTATTTTTAATCATTAGAAACCGCTGCAATTGGATCTGTAGGAAAACAGATATCTGGAAAATGTAACAGTGAGGGCTGTCCTTAGGGATAAGACTGAACTGGCCACGTAGAATCTTGTGAGGTCTTGCCACAATGCAGTAGGTATATGTGTGACTGCAGTAATGAGCTGATATAGTTTTCATCTGATTTCTCAGGTGTGAAAGAAGTGCAAGTAAGAAGAAATGAAGTTAGTTAGAATAAAGTGAATTTAGAATCAGAACTGCAGCTTTATGTCAGTGTTGTAGGGCCACATTTTTGTGATGGCATTAGTCTTTGGAGCTAAGCCAGGTTCACAGTATTTTGTCCTGGGACAACATACCGAGTTTTCTTTGGAGGAAGAGTAAATATTGCCTTAGCTGTTTGTAATTGAAAGCACTAGGAGAAAACACTCATGAAGAAACAAGGCTGTCTTCAGCTGCAGCAACATACATCCATGATTGCTGTAGACAGATGTCAATCACTGTGAGTGTCAGATCCATGACTGCTAGGTTCTCAGTGCACTGCAGGATGGTATTGTACTGTTTTTATTAGCAAGGCCAGCTGCTAATGTCAGCAAGCATAAGAGGAACTTAACAAATTGCCCTTTCAAATATATCCACAAGATTAAGGGCAGTGGTTTCCTTGCTGTTTTTTCAATTGGGTAGAGATCAGGAAAATGAGGCTTAGCAAGGATTCATGTTTTTAAGGGTTGGTTTCTTTCAAGCTTACAAACAGAGACACTTCACAGTGCTAGGGGTTTTTTTAATGACTAGAAACTGGGTCTGGCCAACTCTATTAACAGAAGATACGATACAACTGATTAAAGCCTGTTTTCCTACTTGATTTACCACAATGTTGATATCCGCGCTGCTGTCCTGTAAGAGCAAAGTGCCTTGATGTTCTTCAGCAGCTGGGCTTGCATCCGGTAGGAAGAGTTCACTGAGAGGTGAAGAATTCATACCAGCTCATGCACTGAGTTTCATCTTGTTTTTTGTTCTGTAGTGTCATGTTGCAGGAGATTGTTTGAAAAATAAACCTCTTTGCATCAGTCCAGTTTCTTCAACTAAGTTCTCTTTTGTCTGTGTAGGTGTGGTTTTTGAAATTCATCTAATAATTATGCTTGTTAAGAGGGAAGAGGTAATTTAAGACAACCTTGAACAATGATTTTGACTTGGTCATTGACAGAAAAACTGGCAGGGCACTGCCAACTGTGCTTTCACTATGGTCAGCCACAGCTCATGATTACTACTGTTTCCATTCTGTCAGTAAATTAAATATGTTTATGTTTCAATATGCAGATGGCTTTAATTAATGACTGGAATACTTTTAAAATATCAAGGATATGTGATATGTTTGTCAAGATACTGTGTTTTCAAATGATTTTCACTCTGTCATAGATGGTATTGTATAGAAAGAAAGGATTTATTTATGCTTTCACCCTTCTACTCTGTAAGCTGAACTGGCCACTGATATACACAGGCATAAAGTTTGAAAAGATCAGCATTTGTATGGAGAGCTGCTCTTTGAATGCCCTTTATGTCCTTCCCAAACTGAATGGATGGGGTTAGATATATATATTAGAATGCTGCTTCTTCATGTGGGTAGTAAATTTTTGGAGCATATGAGGTCATCTGTCCTTCCTGATACAAAGCAGCAACTAGCGTGTAAATGAAAAGACCAGGCTTCATGCCACCCTCGTCTCTAGAAGAAACATGGCACTTACTGTCCTGTATTTGTCTAACTATGTGTATTGCTGTTATTTTTCTAGGGTGCGAGTGCTTACATTCTGAACTATTTTCTGTACATTCTGTGGGCTCTATGTTTTGCTTTCCTGGCAGTCTCCCTGGTCAGGGTGTTTGCTCCCTATGCCTGCGGCTCCGGAATCCCAGAGGTGAGTTTCTCTTTACAGATGAATATCTAAAAACTGAGCCAAAGAAAAGATCATTTGCTACCTTTTCTTCTTCCAGAACTGTACTGTGAGGTAGCATAGGAATAAACCTCATGTGTCTTCATTCCTTTGTCTAACCTGTGTTCATGGTAACAATCAGAATTTTACGTAGTAGAAAATGTTCAAATGCCACTGTGACTTGTTCACCTCTGGCAGTGAAGAAGAATGTATATTGAATTAAAAATTGACAGCTCCCTGTCATCAGTTTATGAAGTCCAATTTTTTGTGACTACTCACTAAGAGATTATACTGTGCTTTCCTTGGATGAAAATAATTGGGCCGGGTATAAACAGCAGAAATTTTTAGGTTATACTTTAAGCAAGAGCAAACTAAAGTAAAGTAAAGGGAGAGGACAACAAACCTAAGATTTCCTGAGTAACTGAAGATTTGAGATGCCCATCATTTGAGGTGTCTGAAAAACGCCTGGCTGCAAATTGTGTCCTTATACACAATGTCATGCTGATATGACATTACGACAGCTAGAATCTCTGATCAGTTTTAATGTTTTGAGCTTAAGCCCAGATGTAGTCGTTGAAGCGGGGACCCCTGCAATTAAAGTAGTATAACTACTCACAGTTTTTGAAATCAGAGCAGTCTTTCATTTAAAGTGCTATAAAACTATGGAGATTATTACTTAACAATATCCAAAAGAGCCAACAGTTTAAATTTTAGAAATCTGTACATACTTTCTTTCATAGAATCATAGAATGGCTTGTGTTGGAAGGGACCTCAAGGATCATCATGCTCCAAACCCCTGCTCCATATCTAATACTAGACTAGGCTAGTTCTTTATCCGTAGGAGAAGAAGGAAAATATTCCATAGCCAATAAGGAAAAAAATCCTGCAAATAATTTGAAACGTTTAAATAATTTCCATGTTTCAAAGTAGTCACATTTGTAATGTATTTGATACATCTCTAAGTAGTTTTATAAAGTTTTCATAATTAAATCTGGTTTATAGAAAATAAATTTCAGAACCATTCAAAGTCAGTTTTACTTGATACCTATATTTGATTGCAAGAAATGCTTTCAACTGTATTTCCTGTTAAGATGAATCCACCAAAACGACTTATTTAAACACGCTCAGTCTTAATTACTTTTTTAAAACCGTAGTCCATAAAGTGGAGATTTGACTTGCAATGACAATACAACTCCTCATTCTTGTTCCCACTGCTGAAGTGGGAGAAGTGCTAAAAGTGGACTGCTGCTAAAAGTGGACACGGCTTTCCAATCCCCACTGTCATTGTTTCTGTGTGGGGAAACACGTGACAGTGACACTCAACTCTAGTCTGTTTCCAGGACTGGTTTCCAAACTTAAATCCCCGTGCAGTCTCTGTTTAATGCATGTGCACTGTGCTCAGTCCTAGCCACTCACGTGCCAAATTAAGAGAAAATGTGTAAAAATAAGATCTTTTGGGCTTTCTAATTTCATAATACTTGTATGCTTTTACGTCACGGCCATTCCAAATATTTAGAACATTTTATTTCTTGTTTTAACTGGAAATGGCTTGTGATTGTTTATTTGCTTTTTTTCTCTGCTTTGTTATAGTTCAGTCGAGTTTAACTCTGATCCTGTAAGCCAAGAAGATATGAAAAAGTTTCATGTTTCTATTGATCTGTATGAGACTCCTTACCAACTCAGGGGAACACCCATAATAACAGTAACACTTCCCCCCTGTTCAGGTACACTGTGGGACAGCTGCCCTACCTAGGACTTCTTTCCCTCCATCACTGTCTCTTCCCAAGCAATCTGTGATTTTTAACTCCGCTGAGGTTTTAACTCAATTTGCAAATTCAGAGTAGAAAAGGTTTCTTCAGCTCTTCAACATGTTCTTCCTGCTTTCCAGATAAAAACCATCTTGAGTGGGTTCATTATTAGGGGCTACCTGGGAAAGTGGACACTTTTGATTAAAACAGTCACCTTGGTTCTGGTGGTATCTTCAGGCCTCAGCCTTGGGAAAGAAGGGCCCTTAGTCCACGTGGCCTGTTGCTGCGGAAACTTCTTCAGCAGCCTTTTCTCAAAGTACAGCAAGAACGAAGGAAAAAGAAGAGAGGTGAGGTTGGCTCAAATCATCCTTTATTTCCCTTTCCAGATGCTCAGTGTTTCAAAGGACTCACGCTTTGTACATTAATGTTTGTTTTGTAGGTTCTTTCAGCTGCAGCAGCTGCAGGAGTTTCTGTTGCCTTTGGGGCTCCAATTGGAGGTGTACTTTTTAGCCTGGAAGAGGTGAGAGCTGGCAATTAATTTGTTTCAATAAATACATATCTTCTTCTGATGCCTTTTTCTAAGATTCATTTTTTCAAATATTTATATGGTTATTTTTCTTGTAAAGCAAAAATAAACTTTGATTGTTAGTAATAAGATTTAGCCAGGTATTTTAGTATAATTCAAATAAAAGAAGGTCACTGTCTTTCTGGAAAAATGTGATTCGGTCTGTAAATGTGTCATTGTGCTGAGCTTTCTATGGCTTTAAGGTAACTGTTGCATGGGCAGACCTATGAAGCATCTGTTTTACTTTCTTTAAATTTAGATTTATTGATTTTTCATCGATTGCTGCTCCACATCCAAACCTCAAAGTGCCCTTTCTAATACCTTTGTGAACATGTTCTGGCTGCCATAAGATCTGGTGTTCCTAGTACAGTCAGATGCAAAGTCACAGAAGGAACAAACTACAGCAGCCTACTGTGCTCCGATGAATAACTAAAGCCAGCAACCTCTGACACACTCAATGAAGTTTGCTTGTCTCTGATTTTAGGTCAGCTATTACTTTCCCCTGAAAACCCTCTGGAGGTCATTTTTTGCTGCTCTTGTGGCTGCCTTCACACTGAGGTCCATCAATCCTTTTGGAAACAGCCGACTGGTCCTTTTCTACGTGGAGTACCATACCCCCTGGTACATGGCTGAGCTCTTCCCCTTCATTCTTCTTGGCGTCTTCGGTGGCCTCTGGGGGACCCTCTTTATCCGCTGCAACATTGCCTGGTGTAGGAGGCGAAAAACCACCAGGCTTGGGAAATACCCGGTCCTGGAAGTTATTGTGATAACAGCCATCACTGCCATCATCGCCTACCCCAACCCGTACACCCGGAGGAGCACCAGTGAGCTGATCTCAGAGCTCTTCAATGACTGCGGTGCTCTGGAGTCCTCCCAGCTCTGCGACTACATCAATGACCCAAACATGACCCGGCCAGTGGATGACATTCCTGACAGACCTGCTGGCCCTGGAGTCTACACTGCCATGTGGCAGCTCGCCTTGGCTCTGGTGTTTAAAATTGTCATCACAATATTCACTTTCGGCATGAAGGTAAACTGGGGACTGGTGAAGAGCTCAGTGTGGCACTTCTCATGTAGTGTGCTGAATGATGCTGTCCATATGTCCCAAGGCACAAATGGGTTGCAGTCAGCAGTTCAAATCTGTATCACATGGTTTGGGTGCCTCTGACTTACCTTCAGCCATGTGTGGGCCACTGTGATGCCTAGTGCTCCATTGGCCTGCCAAAACCTTTCTCTGCAGGGCACAATTGCAGCAAAGCGGCACGTCCTGCATTTCTGCACCTTTTAGTTAACTCCAGTTTTATTAAGTGAAAAAGATATCTGGAAGAGTATTTAAATTGACTGCTGCAAAGGAGCAAATTCAGCATGATTTCCACTGCAGCTGTCTTTCAGCTCTGTCAGAAATACGGACTGTTTACATTGTTGTTTGTCTTGTTGGATTAATGTCTTAATGTGCCTCAAGCTAACTATGCTCAGGGAAGTAATAGTTCTCAGTTTACAGATTTACACATTTAAAACTTAACTAAGATTTAAAAGTAGGTGAAAACTTCTGTCTTTGAATCTCTTTAAGCACGTTAGCCTGGAAAAAAGAGGGAGTGGGAGGACTGATGGATATATAATTTAATTATTCTAGACTCACAGCTTCTTCTTCCAATCCTTCTTCTCCCCATAAATGGGTGATGAAGGATTCAAGAACAATTCATCCAAGCTTTCAGTATATACAAAGCCGATTGTGGACAGTTCTGCATATCTGAGTGCTGGAGCCTATATAAAAACGTATCTGTCTGTCTACATCTCCCGTTATCTGAGCATGTAATTCCAGATCTGACTGCAGCAGATGATACAAAGTTATTCTGAGAAAACTCAGAATAACTGGAAAACTATGCTCTAGAAGGCCAGTTTCCAAAAAAAAAAAATCTTTTTTTTTAAATTTTGTATTTCTTTCATGTTTTCTCTAGTTGGGCCCCCATTGATGACAAGAACTGAGTGGGGCTCAGGTCAGTCAGAATGGGTGGCTAAGTCCAGCTGATTTCTCGAGCAGGGAGAATGAGTGAGAGTTTAGGAGTGCTTGGATATTAAAGATATCCAAAGGGGATACAGGGAAGGACTTGAAAAGAGATGCCCTTCACTACAGACTGTGATTTGTGCTGGTGCTGGGAGCCAGTTTTTGCTAAACTTGGTTATTATCTAAAACTTCTGATTTTGGTTCTTTATTTGGCATGTAATTCTTAATTTGATATATTTAAAAGTTGTTAGTAGCAACTGATAGTTTCAACTCTTCTGAAAAAGAACAGATAAAATTGCCATATCCAGCAAATTTAGAAGGCTCAATTTGACTGTATCAGGAAAACTAACAGTACATTGGGGATGAGATAGCTCCAGCATCTGGACAAAGATTGTTAGTTTAGCTCTCTAGGAAGCTCAAGGTATAATTTCAGAATTATGTAAAAACATCATAGAAAAATCTTTCTTTAAAAACCTCAAACTTGATGCCTGTGGGCTCTTTGCAATCATTCTGTGTTGCCTTCTCCACCAGGAAATTTGTCTCCAATTTGACATCTGAGAAAAAGTTCACTTAGATGAAGAAAAATGGCCTGTTGTTTTTGTGGTAGTTTGTGTGTTTGCTTTTTTTTGTTTGTTTGTTTGGTTTGGTTTTTTTTTTTAGTGATCTGTGACTTTGGTGTTTAGCAGACAAAAAGGAAATGATTCATAAATCTTCCAGGAAAATACATAGCAATCTGAGTTGAAGAAATATCTGCTTCTGAGCACTTGGCCTCCTATCCTTAAATTTTTATTCTGTTTGACATTTAATTTAAAATCTGGTTTGATTTAGCCTGAAGGACTAGCAACAAAGCTGTAAAATACTTCATGTGATAGAGACTGAACTCAAGACATGATTTTCAGTTAAGCTTATTCTCGAGCCCTTGACACAGCCATCAGTAGCTCCTGATGAGGAAGCAATAATGGAAAAACCAGGAATATCTTTACTTTAAAATCAGACTATGACTCAAAACCACCATTTAACTGTCAAATTCATTGTGATGCTGAAGGAAGAGTTCCAAATGGCTTCTAAAATGCATTTGAATTATATAAAGCTATTAATATTCATGCAGCCATGCAAAGTCACTGTATAAACCTATGGAAAAACATAAGGAACATCACTATAAGCCGCCAAAAAAAACTATGACCTTCTGATCCAGCTTTTAATAATGGAAATGGGTTTTCTTATTGCCAAAAATAAATAATTAATTGCTTGACGTATAATTTCATTACTGATCTTTTTTTTGCCAGTGCTCTCATGCTTCTATATTTTATTCAAGATTCCTTCAGGCCTTTTCATTCCCAGTATGGCTGTTGGAGCCATGGCTGGCAGGATGGTTGGAATTGGAGTAGAGCAGTTGGCCTATCACCATCATGACTGGATCATCTTCAGGAACTGGTGCAGACCTGGGGCAGACTGCGTCACGCCAGGACTTTATGCTATGGTGGGAGCGGCTGCTTGCTTGGGTACAGTACATGCTGATCATTGTGCATGGGTAACACCACTACTTGGGAACCTACAAACTGCTTAAGTGGGTATTGTGTCTGTGTTAGGTTTCATGCTGGTGTTTCTGAATGTAATAATGTGACGGGCTGAAGCATGGGAAGCTTCTTCAAAGGGTCTCCCCAGTGGTTTACAAGAGAGAAGGCAACAAGAGTTCTCTACACGTGTAGACAAGTCAACAAGAGAGACTTGCAGTCACCAGTGCCTACTCTTTGTGATCTACCAATAGTGCACAAATGAGGAAAATAAAAAAGTTAGGCTACGGATTTCCAAGGAGGAGTGATGGTGGTAATTTATGCTGGTTGCTTGCTTTTTCCCGTAGATAAAATGAAATCCACTGTAGCTGGAGTAAAGCTAGTTCTTGTTTAGGTTGTGTTCCCTCTCTAGTGAGGGGAATAAAATTCTCAGGTCTGGCCAAATCTTAAGCTACACAGAAGTAAAAACTTGGGGTATTATTATGGCTGTGTGTCAAAATCTGATCAACTGAGTTGTCTTTTTGTTTTCACTTTGGCTGTAGGCCAACATCTGATTACATCAAATTGGTAGGATTCGTTGGATTTTACAGGAATGACCTGTTAACTAGTAACGCTAGGTCACTGAACCATACCTCACATATTAAATTTCTAGTCATAAATTTCACAGGAATGTTGAAGAATACCATCTGAATGCATTTTTGTCCTATCATGACTTTCTCTTTCAGTATGTGCATGTTTTACCTCCTTTTGTTATCATCATTGATAGAATCATAAGATGATGAAATAACAGTGGGAAAGATACACTCAGGGAAGAGCTGGAGACATTTCAGTTTCAGAGTGTCCTGTTAAAGAAATAGGATTGTTTGTGTGATCATTTACTGGGGAACTGAAGGCGGGATTTGCTTGTCTAAATTTACAATCTGTAATGTAGACACTGACACCTGAGATGCATTGATACCCTTCACAGTCCATACATTAAAAATGAAATACTGCAAAGTTCAGTCTCATCTGGCAAAAGACATCAGGCAAATTTATCCTTGATGGTGACTGTTCTCTCCAGAGGCTATAAAAGCAATCTGGATGACTGCTATAATGCAGACATGTAACAACAGCTAGGATGAATCTTAGTCTCAGCAAGCAGAAAGCACTTTCTCTTATCCATAAATGATCTTAATGTTCACAAAATAAATAACACGAATTTTGCTGTGGTATTCCAGTTGATCCTCTGGCCAACAGTCACTTCCTCTTTAAAAAGTTCAAATCAAGGTGCAGTGCTTTTAGCAGTATGTTAAAACACACAATGGCATGGTCAGCACTTGTTCTTAAGGCCAATGTTCTGTCTTGCTTAGGGAAAGGCTGTAAGAAACAAAGGAAGTATTAAATGATCTTTACAGTGGTATCTCCTCTCAACTTCTCAGACTCGGTCATTAAGACATTCCTGAGACAAAAGTTATATCCAGATTGTCGTGTTAAATAATCAAAAACTTAATTTTCGTGTATGTTGTAGAATAAAAACATTGTTAAATGACCTGTTTGCTGATTCCTCTCATGCAAAATGATGTTGCATTGTGAGGACTAAAAATAGCGGATTTATTACGTTTACCTTTTGAACAGAGGCAAAGAAATGTTACCTAATAATTCAGTAATACATACACACTTGTCTGCAGATATATGATTATATTTATCCTTTAATGTAAACTGAAAGAGTAAGAAGTTTGCTTATAAAATGAAAAGACTGAATTGAAAAATATAACTACACTCAGGCATGTAGAGCTGCATGCCTAAATGGCCTGAAACCAAGTTGTCTCAGTTCAAACTGTGTATTAAACTAATGTAATGTAGCTTGCAGTGGCCCTAAACTGTCCATACCTCAAATTTTGTAACTGTGACACACTTGAAGGTAATGCTTAAATTTCTTTTCAGTATGAATGCTATAGGTAACCCAATGTGAAGGCCTGCTGTCAAAGCTCCCAGAGCTGTAATACTGCCTGTCTTAGCCATGGAACTTTGCTAATTCTTGGAGTTATTTTAGAAAGTCAACAGAAGGATTCAGTGTTAGTTTCCCAAGTATCCAGCAGAGCTGAAGTTTTTGCATGCCTTCTGGATTGATAGCTCAGTCTTGTTGCATAAATTCTTTGTTTTTCAAAGTTTACATCTTTGGCTTGAGCAACTTTGCTCCATCTTTTTGATGAAAATTGCAGCAGATGAAAAATATCTTTCTTCAGTTACATAAGCCCCCAAATACTTCACAAAGTATACGGGCAAAGTACTCAGCATGAATAATTTTGTAACTTTTAAACTGCAAGACGCAAAAAAATAAATGAGTTGCTTAGTGGGTATACTTACGGAGAACTGAGTGACTGCTTTCTTTGTTGCCAGGTGGTGTTACTCGAATGACGGTCTCTTTGGTGGTGATTATGTTTGAGCTAACTGGAGGCTTGGAGTATATTGTACCTCTTATGGCTGCAGCTGTCACAAGCAAGTGGGTAGCAGATGCCTTTGGGAAAGAAGGGATCTATGAAGCTCACATCCATCTCAACGGTTACCCGTTTCTAGATGTGAAGGATGAATTCACCCACCGAACTCTGGCAACAGACGTCATGAGACCAAGACGTGGTGAAGCTCCTCTTTCTGTTCTGACACAGGACAGCATGACTGTGGAGGATGTTGAGACATTAATTAAGGAGACTGACTACAATGGCTTCCCAGTTGTGGTCTCAAAAGACTCGGAGAGACTTATTGGATTTGCACAAAGACGAGAGCTCATTCTTGCAATAAGTGAGTAGAGAGTGTCAGTAGATGTGTAAATTTGATTTTGGTAACGTGGGATGTTAACTGTGTTATTCATAATTTTCTGTTAAGTGGAAGTGTCTGAAAAGCAGTCAGGCTCACAACTATATGTCTTCCTTCACAACATTATGCCACTCAGAATCCATCCTCAGTTTGAACTAGCCACCATACAATGACATGTCACACTATATAGAGATAAATGCACTTCAACTAAGAAGCCTCAGCTTTCTCTTGCTTGACAAATTGTGCATCTCCAGTGTGGTGGCTAAGGGAATACACTGGAGAAGTACTTCGATTCCCTCACACAACTGATCTCTTAGATGAAGGCAATAACTATTGAATCCTGCATAAAATCCTGGCTCACATACAGCTCTCTGCCTCATGATCTACTTCCGCACCATTTCTTCCTTACAACTGTGGAGCACTAAGCAATCTCTAGAATGCTTAGTGCTGGTCCTTGTAAAGTGAATAGCAATACCACTTCCTATTGCTCCAAAGCACTTCCAGGAGGATTGCATCCCTCTGTACCTCCTTGTTGAGCAGGTAGGTAAGTCAGGCGAACTTAAGTCGTCAGTCACACTCTGAGAATATACGTGTCCACCTTAGATGACTTCTGCTTTACAGTACTTGACTCCATAAAGCTCTTTTTACATTTGGCCAGCTTCTGTACAAAAGACTGAGTCTTGGACACAAGCCAGGTGGCCTCTATAATGTGCCTGCCCCAGTGCAGAGTTGGAAGAGCAACATAGTTCACATAGGCTGAAAACTCCTGAATTTGAGAGGCCATTTCACATTTGGGAGAATTAATCCACACTCTAAGACAAAAGCCTTCTGCACAGATTACTTTATAAAGTCATTATCATCCATTTGTCTTGCTCCTTTTGCTAATCTGTATCTGTTTTTCTTACCCACTGATTGCAAAAATTGTCTGTTCATCTGTTTCACCTTTAATCTAAATTCTCCAACCAGTGAGACTGCACACAAAGTCCACCATTTTTATGATACCACTGAATTTGCTCAAAAGTATTATATCATTCAAATTTCTCTAGAGAGATGTTTATCTTTCAGGAGTGAAGTCATGGCTTTGGTTAATCACTGTTGTCCAGAGTCATTGCTGCCTTGGGAACAGCAAAGTGGTAACTAAAGTACTTGTGCCTGTTGTTTTGGGTGCATGTTCAGGAAGGAAATACCTAGCTGTCAAGGGTTTTTATCAAAAGGTGGGAGTTAATTTTGATTAATGTTACCTCTTACCACAGATCATATATCAAAGAACTATGCAGCATGTTCACACTTGAAATTAGATGTATGAATCAAAACAAGATGAGACAAAGTTAGCATCATTCCTATAAATTGCAATAAGGCTTGTAATATGTGGGGTGAGAAGGTTGAGAATCATACAATATAGTGATATTAGGGTTGAGCCAAAACTGCTCCAGTTGCAGAAATATTACAAGACAAAGATCGTTAAAAGGAAAAAAATGCAGCTGGAACATGTTGGAAACCATTACTGTCTACACATTACAAGTCACAGAAGCAGATTTCTGCACTTTGATTGATGGAAATGACCTCCAAGAATATATACATATGCTTTGAGTATGTCTGATTTGCTGTACCTCTCAAGAACAGAAGCAACTTCTATTAATCAAAGATAATAATTCCTACCATTTCCAAGAATTTCTACAGAGAAGAAAAAAAAAAAAGAGGAAAAGAAGAAAACTTTAACCCTCTGAGCCAAATACAAGATACACTAGTTCTGAGGAGAGAGAAGTTGCTTATTCTTTGGAAATCCATCTCAAATATTGTAACCTGTAATGATGAATAAAAATGAGGTAAACACTACCAAGAAAATAAGTCACTTCAGTGCTAAGAATTCTTGTAAAGTCATACTATAAAGCACAAGGCTCATATTGATCATGTAAATTCCTAATGTAGTGTAAAGTTCATAGTTTGATCAGAGTACGTATTGAAGCTTTTGACTTTTTGAAAAGGTTCAAATACTTGTTGAAAAAAATGTATCAGACTGATTTCCTTCTTATGCTATTTTCCATTAAGCAGGAGGCTTATTTTTTCTGCCCTTTTAAAATTCGGGTATATAAACTCTACTTGAGGAATTAAGTGCAAAACTACATAGTTCACCCTGGATCCCAGAGTTGTGCCAGTACAGAATAACACACATACATCTCCTAGGTCACTGGGATGTGAATGAGTCTTTTGCTGCTTTTTTACAACACCCAGATTTTCTCAGCTCCACTCAGAAATCGGGTAGCAAGTTCACAGCTCCAAAATGACTGGAATTCCTCTCCTTCAGGCATGCAATAGAAGTTTCTGTTGTGATTCTCACAATGGAGAAAACTATATATCATCTTCTGAATTTGACAGAGATTGGATTAGTGATGTTAATGAATGTAATGAGCCACATTTTTATTTAGGAAAGTATTATCTCAAACAAGAAGAAGTATATATGTCTAAAAATATCATTTGCTTCAGATATATCAAGGAAACAATATCTCAAGGAAATTCGAGTTTTTTCCTTGACTTCAACTCCCAGTACCTCAGAACATTTAAGACAAAAGTCTGCTCCTACCACTGCTTTCCAAAGAGGGATATATTTTTTGTTCTTGTAATTAAGCCTGTTTTCAAGCCTGACTCACCCTCTCCCTCTATCTTCCTGTTGCACAGAGAATGCAAGACAGCGTCAAGATGGGGTGGTGAGCAACTCCATTGTGTATTTCACTGAAGATCCTCCAGAACTGCCACCCAATAGTCCCCATCCTCTGAAGCTGCGGCGTATTCTCAACCTGAGCCCTTTCACTGTCACTGACCACACGCCAATGGAGACTGTGGTAGATATCTTCCGGAAACTTGGACTCCGACAGTGTCTTGTCACTCGCAGTGGGTGAGTAGAAGCTGGATGCTTCAAGAATCTCAGGAGATTTTCATTAGCATTAATAAAAACACTCCTTTTCCCATTTAAAGCCGACTATAGACAATAACTAATTCATCAGCACCTCTTAGACACTCAGATGAATGATTTTATTCTATTCTGTGGATGCAAAAACTAAGAAAAGTTCATCTGGTATCCCTCCAGGGAAGAAAAAATATCAGACTCACAACCAAAATGGCCTTTAGCAGGTGTTCACACCATTCTCTCAAATCCTTTGTGTATTGTCCTTTAGATAGGGTAAAGATAGACAAATACATGGGAAGTTGTTCTGACTCCCACTATAGTTTCATATTCAACAAAGGCAAATCTGGCAAGTAGTATTGTTTGCAAATGATGTGTCTTTTCTCAGACATCCAGCCAGATTAGATGCTTATGAAGAAATGAAAGTTCATGAAAACTACTGAAGAAGCATGAGCAAACATGAAATTAGAAGAATAAAAAGCTGTACAGTGTGCACTAAAAATAACATCCCATGGATCCAGTGGGGTTTCAGTTACTGTAGGAGCACTGTTCAGCACATGATCGGGTGATAAGAAGAAACTTTATGGCAAGATTGCAAAAAGAGAACTATCAATTTCAAATGTGGAAGATTAAAATCGAATCTTCTGCAAAAACATTTCCTGTTATTTAAATATATGGCATATAATCTGTCAACGCATTGTGCTCAACAATAAAAATATGAGGACCATTAATTAGGTCTTGATTTGAGGCACTCAGATTTGGAAATTTTGATCTCGATTTCTAGGACTTTCATCAGACTAAATGTGGAATAATTCTATCAATGACAGTTTCAAAATTCAGTGCCTCATTGCCTTCAAGGATTGAAAATAAAAACCCTGGAACATTGAGTGTTAGGAAATTTTTTACACTTGGGGTCAGATACTCAATAGGCCTCGTATTTCTTACAGTTCATTAAGGTCACATAAATGAGAAATTATCAAGCAAATTTAAAGTCATTATGATGTCATACAGTGAGAATTTCATAAAGTCCATACTTTAGTATAGTTTATGTACTATAAACTCCATGTATGTCCTACATAGGTCACTGGTGTCTTGGTTTTGTGCTGCTGATGCAAGGAAATACATTACTTTGTCATATGAAGCGCCAGTCATTGTAGCTCCTCACTGAATCATGCTTTCCAACAAAAGGAGATATTTTAGTTAACAATCACAGTTGAGGTAGCAAAAATACATGAAGTATGAATGTTTTTTTATAAAAGATAATCATTGGAAAATGGAGAGTATGGACAGCTTTATATGGAAGCACTAACAAAATGTCTCTGCAGCTGAATAGGAAAACATGGATGATATATGAGATGATCGTTGACCTTTCCTTTCCTTTTCTTCTCTAGGAGGCTGCTGGGTATCATAACTAAAAAGGATGTATTACGACATATGGCTCAAATGGCAAACCAGGACCCTGAATCCATCATGTTCAACTAGAATGTTAAAGGAATAAGAAAGTAATCCCAAAGGAATCCTTTCTAGATTAACACAGAGGTGTTCAATGTTTCTTTTTATTTCAAAGGAAAATGTAATGTGAATGAGGAATGGTCTAATAGGTCTCTGACAGAGGGCACGCATGCAGGATGGCACTTATTTAATGAGGAAGGCAGTTTAGAAGCTCTGAGCAGCTGCAGACATCAAGCTGTGTTTTCTTAATGAGTTTCCTAACAGCTCAATTGGTGCACTGGTGGGTGTAAGTGATGTGGTGCTGAGAGACAAAGAGCCAGGAGCACCAGAGGGATGCATCAACATTCACAGGAACTCAGGAGGCAGGTGTGAAGACTAGCAGACACTGTTTTTGTATAAACTGTTAACAAAGATTTGTGTTCCAAACTAGAGAGTGTGTACGAGCAACGTCAGTTGTTTTTATTACTGAAACCACGGCTATTTATTTGCTATTGATTAATACCATTTTCATGAGGAAAAAAGAAAGTCATATTTTAAAGTCCAACATTTTGTCACCTTCACTTATTTTTGTAAAAGTTAAGAAATTCAGGACTGAAATTAAGAGCAAGAGCACATTTCAATTCACTTTAAAATATAGTGGCTGCTGCTCCTCTCTTTAGTCCTTTGAATTTTACAATTTATATATCTATACAGTTTATAAGTATACAGTTCAATATTTCTGTCAATCAGCTTTTCTTTATTAATGTGAAAACGTGACTTATTTCTAAGAAGCATGAAGAAAAACTTCTTTACTGTGAGGGTGATGGAGCACTGGCACAGCTTGCTCAGAAAGGCTGTGAAGTCTCCTTTCTTTGAAGATATTCAAAACCCACCTTGGATGTGATCTTGTGCAATGTGCTTGAGCAGGGGGATTGGAATAGGTGATCTTTAGAGGTCCCTCCCAACCTCAACCATTGTGTGTGCGTGATTTCCTATTTCTCTATGCAATTTTGGGTACAGATACTGTAATACTTAGTATTATGTGGTTTGCTGTGACAGTAGAAAAAAGCATGAAAGCAAGCGAAGGAATTTTAAAAGACACAAAAGGGAGAATGGTATCCAACTCTAATCAGTGCTGGTGACAAGAGATTGAATACTTCACCTGTCACTTCTTGCGTAAAGGGAAACTGTCATTTTTCACAGAAATTGGAAATTCTGCATTGATTCCTGATTCTCCTCTTAGTTCCTTTCCTTCACTGGCTTTTCTTGACGCTTGTCTGCACCTGCCAAGAGATTGCTTTAGTTAATTTAACAACCACAGACATTTATTCTGTAGCATATTTGTTCTTTATGCTGCATCTGCCAGTCATGGGACTGCAGAATCCCTCCCCACTGCATTGTGGAAGGGATTAGGGATCAAATGGACTGAGGATGCAGCCAACAATAGAAAGGCTTTAATTGTTTATGTGTTCGTAGCAAGAAAACATGATTTAACACCCCCACATAGGGACATCCAAGCCACTCAGGTAAAAATGTTACATTTTCTTAAACCTTTGCTCTAGTCCTGTATGAGATACATGGGGTCAACATTTTCTGTGTTAACACACTAGCACTTTAGTCATTACTGATTTCAGTAATAGACAACCAAATTCTACTCTCAGTTACACCTAATCCATGCTGCCCAGCGTTTGGTTTGTAAGCTTGAAGATAATGAGTGGATGGTTATTTAGATGCTCTGAATCTCCATCAGGAGGGCCTTCTGACTGCCCAAATCTCTGAACAAACCATTGATTTAGGCAGCTAAAACCTCTACTATTTTTGCTTAAAATTATACAGATAACAGAAGCTCGAGTCTACTGCACCCAAAAGGTTTTCAAGGACAGAGATGAAAAAATTATGCCAGAAGAACCAGACAAAAGCCATACTATTGAGCCAACTTGAAGGCATGATCATTGTGTCCCTGAATTGAGACAACTAGCCAGGTGCACCCTAAGTTAGATGCCCAAAATTACAAATTCCTACTGTTATCTACAGAGACCCTGCTTCCTTCTGGCAGGTGTGCTACTGCATTCAGATAAAGTAAAGTATGGCTCAAATTGTTTAAGAGAAAGAAAGGGATAGTTTTAATTTGCCAAGTACAGCATTTAACAATAGTGTTTGCAACAGACTGACATAAATACACGTAGCTCTGACCAAATCCCATAAATAGTGAAGTGTGCATTCTTTTTGTTAACTGAACATCTGCAGCATGATGTATTATTAAAGGCATATTGTTAAACGTAAACCATGGGACTGAGTAACCCTTCTGAAAATAGGAAATGCAACATAGTGTTGCTGTTTCTTTTGTTTTGCTACGAAGCAATCATCAATGAAACTCATAAAAAAGCAACCAAGTTAACCACAAATCTCATGAAAATTGGATTGCATCATCTGTAGAGGGATTTTAAAATTCATTTTAAAAATCAGTGATTTCCCCAAACTAAACCCAAGAGTAAGGTTCTGCTCCAAATTACTAGAATCTAAATAGACTAACTTCTGGGGGCAACTTTTTTCTGCAATTAAAACTGAAAGACTGGGTTTTACTTTTCACTTTTATGGCTCCTAACATTAACATATGCTTGATGAACACTTTCTCCATCTCCTTTTATGTTTATATGGGAAGTAAGTATGCAGACTCTCCCCACTTGAACACTGCTAAATACCTCTTTTGCTCATAAGACAAGAGAAATAAGTTCACTTATTTGCTATTTGAAACCAAACTCTCTGCTTCACATATGTCAAGGAAAAAAAGGAGGTCTTAAAGACTTCCGTGTTATCCAAGCAGATTTCAATCCATGCTCCATTAGCATTTATTCCACAGCAGAGCTAACTCTGAAGAGCATTCACTAGCAAGTATTTACTAAGAACGAGGATACATCAATGCTGAAAAAAAATTGTTTCTTGAAAGAAAGATTCTGAGTCAGGTAAGATTAAACTGGTCACGAATACAAACTCATTTAGGTATAGATAACCCAAGCCTATCTGTTTAAACTCAGCCCATGGCTATGTACAGGCCAATTCTCAATGATACCCACAGGCCTGATCCACTAAAATGAACAGCCCTGTGATGTTTTCTCAGCTCATCTTACTGGGCTGTAGATGAGTAGCCTTAAGAACAAGATCCATAAAACCATCATGATGGTTTGTAAGAAACAGCAACAGAAAGAACTGTGGCTTTGACTCTACGACCACCACTCAAACAGAAGACAGGGAAATGGGGTTCAGAAACAGCATAGCAATAGCTAACTTCAGCTGCTTGGTATTATCAAGGCTGAGTTAAGGCTAGAAAGGCAAGAAGACTTTGAAACAGGAGAGGCTTTGCTCATCAGAAAACTTCCAGAGGTGGTATTTGGCTGTACCTCCTGTTGAATTTCCTCCATGATACAGTTTTCATTGCTCATATAACCTGAGTGGCTGAATGATGAACATTCCTAATAGAAATTAATTACATGGTTTTCTCAAGAAGGAAAGAAAGAAAGGAAGAAAGAAATAAAAAAACCCCAGTTCTAATGTAATAATCTTAGGTAATCCCCCATAACAAACCCACTATTATTCACCGTTTTCCATCTGTTTTCTCAAATGTGTCTCAGAAGTCACTGTAGACTCCAAGAGGTACAGACCTCAGCCTTAAGTGTTTGAATTGATACAATTCAAAATAATAGTCACATAGCCTGATGAATCTGAAACTTACACATATTAGTGCACAGCGCTTTGTTTGTGCAGCTTGTGAAATCCTCACGTTCAAACAGTTGGACTTTGATAATGTCAAACTAAACAAGAGAGCAAAAACCTTTGAATGATGCAAATTCAGTGTTGTACCTTTGTTTTGCATGAACTGCGTTCAGTTATATTCAGCTTCTGATGTGTACGTGAAGCAACCTGTACCAGAAGGTTCACTACTAAAATGCAGGACGTGGATGGCTTTGGCCATATCCTTTGGCTGTCACAGTGACACTAATTATTTAATTCTTATGCTTTGATGAAGCGGAAAAAGAATGTTTAAGAATTACAGAGGACACATTGATTCCGTGCTGGAATGACAATACAGTTATGAATATTGTTTCGTTGTTGTATTTTTTTTTCTTTCATTATGGTAGAAAACAGCATATATGTTGCACCTTATCAAAAACAATGTTTGGAATCTATTTTTTAAATAAAACTGATGACTTACAGAACTGGGAATGTTGCTTGAATGCATTAATAATTGGAGAATTGTACATCTTAATGGCTCTGTACAATTTTGATGTTTTTCTTTCCCACCTGTAAAAATAAGTCTGATGAATAATATAGGATATCTACTTCAGTTTTGGGTTGCCTAGAATGAAGTTGGGAGTTAGGAAGCCCATATTTATTAGCATGAAACCTCCCTTAAAACTTAGTCAGAGGAAAACTTTTGTGTAGTAGCAAAGAGTACAAGATTTATCCAATTAACGTACTAACAAATAGACACATGCAAGCACACAGAAAGGCACTATGGCTTCACGTAAATGAGACAATCATAAATAGTTTATCCCAAAAAGCATTCAAGATTTCAAGACATGCTCCATGGAACAAATTTGCTAAGACTGACATTTCACCAATATCCTCATTTAAGATAAATTACTTACTTTAGAAGCTGTGCTGGATTAGCAGGGCCCACAGCTTGTTCCATGGATTGCTGTAGCCCTAACATAGCCCAAGAAGCCCACACCAAAAAGCTGGGAGGCAACAGGCTTGCAGCAACTTAAACAAGCAGTAATAGTTCCTTTAGTCTGTAGTTGGTCATGAGGGACTGAGCTTTAGAGCTGCCTGTCATCACTTCTGATGGCAGAGCCAGGAAATGGAAGAGAAAATGTTGAGAGGAAGGCAGTGCTGCCCTGTTACAGCTATGCACCACACATCATGGCCTAGGTGCTCATTTTCACTAAACCAAATGGCCTATTGCCATCCATGTGCCTTTTTGCTCCTTCTTGAGCCCCCTCCTCCCTATTTATTTGCTGCAAGAAGCATTATTCCCCATGCTGTCCTGCTCCTCTGCTCCAGCTGCAAATGCAATCTTGCTTCCACTTCCTCCCCACTGTGGTAGCTCAGCCCTCCAGACACTATCTTACAGACTGCAGCCCACACAAAGATGTTGCACCTGTCATGGATGCACACAGGATTCTGTACCGATCCCTGATGGAGGATGTGGAAAATCTGGTAGTGTTATTCACAGTGGTATCCTGCACTGAGTTTTCTGATTGGTTTTCGGCTTGATATCATAGTGCAATACCAAAATGATGAGCTTTCCAGAGAAATATTTGCTGTATTTGTACGGCTCCATCTACACATATTCACTGTCTCAAGCAGTGAATGGTAAATCTACAAAGAATGCAAATGGGCTGGGAAGTGGCTGTGACAACTCTATTCCTGAAGCACCTAGTGGCACTTAGGCAGAATTTGATAAGAGATACAGACCTGTAGCTGCAGATTTAGTCAGCAGCTCTGCATCCCTTCTTTCATCTTGCTTGCATTCTGAGCATAATTAATGTGCTCAGTTTGAGCGTATTACAAGCACAGCTTGAGCACAGTTAATGATTTCGACCCATGCTATCTTCAAAATAATCTTATACAGTCAGGGTCAAAACAGTCTCTGTATTCCTATGGATACAGTGTCACCCAGCTTCTTCAGCTGTGTTTCATTTGAGAATGGATTCTGCAGCCTGAACAAACAGTGCTCAGCTCCCTGCAGACATCTGCAAAGCCCCTGCAGTGCATCTCTGCCTTGCACAGCTCTTGCAGCAATGTCTACTTGGCACTCATTCTGGAGCTGATTAAGTAGCCTTAATGGACCAAGTTTCAGCAATAGGTGCAGGAAAAACATCCACAAACATAGATAAACATGCAAATTACTTAGGAAGCAAGACAGTCAACAATTTTAGCTATGGAAAGTCGCTTTGTTGTCTCAAAGTTACATCCACAATGGTGTCTAACTCTCAAGAGTACCATCCCCTGTCCTACATTTGCAAGTTGCATCACTAAGAAGGAGTAATATGGAAAATAAGGCTAAATCGTAGGTATTTCTATCCACCCATGTTACAGTTTTATACTAAAAGACAATTTTTTTCACCTCTTTGAAGTAAGATCTTTCTTTTAACGGCTGTTAGTGGGAACCGTGACTGCTGTACAGTTTGATGTAGCACGCTTCTAGTCTGGCCCATCAAACACTGAGCATGTTGCCTGTGATAAAGGCAGTAGAAAGGAATGCCTGGGATAACTATGCCATGGGAAAAGACCATTTCAAATAACTAAAGTGACATGGTTTGAGAAAAACACAACACTATCTCTTTTCTTTTAAAGTTTGCCACCAGGTGCCATGGAAAGATATTTTCATGCTATGAAGTGCTAAGATTTATAAACTATGCTGAATTTGACTTTTTTACAAAATTCGTATTTTGTCTGTGACAAATTTTTCTCACCTAACACCCATAATAAATCACCATGAGACACCAAAATCTCTGAATAAATTAGAGGGGATAGCCAGATTCTTTAAGTCTTCCAGCCTGGCTAAAGAAACCCCCAAGCTCTGCTGCACTTCAGAGATGAGAGAGAGGACATAAATTTTATCAAACTTAATCATGGTCCTAGTCAGCACTAAGTTCATGAAAACCAAAGTACAAGAGGTGCCATCTCCAGACCTTACCTTTTTCACAGAAGACTCAGGATTGGAGATTCTTGTGTTCTGGAAGGGCTGGAATGTAGTTAGCATATTAGGTGAATGTGCTGATTCCCATCATACTGGCCCTTCTGGGCATTGAGTGGCAACTGACCTTCTTAGGTCACTCACTTCTATGCCATATCTTCTTCTTAATATATCTGTATATATGGACTTCTAAACAGTTGGTTCAGGTTTAGATTCCTGAAAGTACTTCTCTGGTACTGAATACCCAAATGGTCAAATGACTGAAAAAAATTCTAGCAAATTAAGCCCAAGAACAAAACGTCTAACTTCCGCTTGTTAATGACCAGAATTATTTAAACTTTGTCTATGCTATCACTGTTTGAAATCAATTGTCATTTCAATTATTGCAGTAATTCATGATTTTTAATCTCCACCCTGCTTTTAATCACCTATTTTGTCTTTATATTATATGTACGTATTCAAGTGGTACTACGATCTGAAGTACAACAGAAGTATATACCGTTTGGCTGAAGGTTTCTATGTCACAGACATTCAACATTTAATCTGAATTATGTTTTGGCCACATCTCAACTTTTAAGGAGTGCTCCCACAAAGTACTAGTCACAGAAGTGCAAGGAATAAGTCATAATCTGTGCTGTACCTCTCCTTTCCAAGACGGGGAGAACACACGGGAAATCATTCCCATTCTCTCTGCCAAGTTGGTTTTGGGCTACAGAAATCCCTGTACTTTCAACAGATACAGCAACTCGAGTTTAGTAAAGCTCAACATGCCAGACTGCTGTCTTCCAGATACAAAGGCACCATTCCAAGTGCAACAGTTCTTTCTCTCTAAGGATAAATAGGTATGGAAGGTAACACTCTTATCTTCCTCCTTTTTTTCTTACTTCCCTGATCTGCTCTGGATGCTGCTGCCTTTCCCCTCCTTCAGTCTCAAGTTACAGCCCACTCCATCTTTCTGCTGCTGCAGCTTTTTAAATTTTATTATTACTGTTATCATTTTAGAAAATAGAAAAGCCCAAGCCCTAAACAAATCAACATATTTGCTATATTTGTTCTTTCTGTTGAAGTGGAGCTGCTGCCCAGCCAGAACACAAACTGGCAAGGAGGACAGTCATTAACTGAGCACTATTCCAGTTGCTAGCATTATTTATATCCAAAAAATAAACATTCAGTGCTAGTGAAGTGTAAAAGACAACCTGTCAAGGGACCAGGACTGATTTACCCAGCTGATGGCCTGGTATCTACTGACCACAGCACCAGATTCCTTGTCAAGTTCCAGTTCTATGCAGGGAGAGGGGGAATTATTTCTCACATGAAGATCCCTTTTTCTCAGATTGTTCCATTCATGATGATATCTTGATTTGAACAATCTCTGCCTTTCTTAAAGAAGCTGTTTCATTCTCAATGAAAATAACAAAGGCTGTAGAGAAAATGCCTTCTTAGCAGCAGATACATTATCTCATTGGATGGAGAAGCAAGAGCAGAACCCAGGCTCCTGCCTGCCAAAGAACTGCCAATACCACTGAGATGTTTGTGTTAGGGAGGTGGGTCTGCGTGCACAGGGAAACAAAGGAACTGTGAGTGAAGGCTGGTGTAAGTGCCAAAACCAAATGTTGTGAGATCTGGCTGGACATTCAGCCCAGAATGAGACCTGTGCAGAGGTGAGGTTTTCTGTACGTCCATCCTCCATGTTTCTAATGGGAAGCTCCCCACTGAGATCAACTTCTGTTGTTTCTGTTGTGGGTGCACAGATTTACATAAGACATAATATAGGAAGCATGAGGTTGCCATGTCAGCCTGCTAACAGTATTTTCTTCACTGTAAAAACTGGCAGCACCTGTGACAGAAACAGCAGGAGTGAGAGGCAAGACTAAAATTCCCTGCTAGGGCAAGGGGGAATGCTGCCTGCTGCCTGATGGCCAGCCTCTAAAAGAGCAAGGAATCTCTCTTTTGGATCACACAACACGGCTCCAACTTCTTCCACCCTATCCCTAATGCCTCCAGCCCGTATGCTCCTTCGGCAGCATGTGTATGCACTCACGCACTTGGCTCCTGCCACAAAGCAGTCCTACCAAAGCCTGATTGCACCATTTCCCTCCCTCACACTGCTGGCACACTAGTCCCATGTGCACATCGCCAGAATCTTGTCTTGACCCAATGCAACTTTCGGCAGAAATCAGAGCAGCAGCATGGTCACCTCCTTCCAAACACAGCCAGGCCTGATGCTGGCCACCTCCTCCTATCTCCAGTGTCCTGGTGCTTTAGAGCTCTGGGAACAGAGGACTCCTGGCTGAAATGCCTCTCCCTTGGACTGAACTCAGAAGGTCTCCCCAGCCATTTCAATCTGTTCTGCTCTTTGAGGGACTGCATTGCCCTCTGCACAGCTACAACAGGAATCACATTTAGCTTATTTTCCTACATATGCATAGAAGCTGCCGGGAAACCAAACCCATAGTTTCAACTACCACAGCCCCACATGTACCCTGTCACAGAATCATAAAACGGTTTGTGTTGGAAAGGACCTTTAAGACCACCTCGTTCCAACTCCTGCTATAGGCAGGGACACCTCCCACTAGACCAGGTTGCTCAAAGCCCCATCCAGCCTGGCCTTGAATGCTTCCAGGGAGGTGCATCCATAACTTCACTGAGCAACCTGTTCCAGTGTCACACCATCCTCACTGTAAAAATTTTCTTCCTGATATCTAGTCTAAATCTTTTTTCTTCCAGTTTAAAATGATTTACTCTTGCTATCAGCCCTTATATAATGTTCCTCCCCAGCACCACAACAACCCCACAGTCCTCTTCACATCTAGATTTCCTACGAGATCAAAGAGATGACCTTACCTACTGTAAGGGCACTCAAGTACCTGAGGATTCGAGAGAGGCCAACGTCCTCTCCCTGTGGTGCACTCCTGGCTGGTGAAAGACATTTTGGGCACTCCAAAAAACGCTCTTCGAATCCTCTGCTGCGGAGCTGGTCCCCTGCAGAGCGTTTGGGAAGTCAGTGAGCCTCGCAGGGTATCTTGATTAACGATTGCCGAGCACGGGTTTCAGTTGATGGGGCGGCCGCAGGCAGCGGAGGCCCGCCAGGCGGCACTCACGGCCTCGGTTTGGGCGCGCTGCATCAGGCTCGCGCTGACAAAGGCCGTGTGGCTGATGTTGACTTCTGGCTCCCTTAGCACAAGCTGTGCTGTTGTCCGCTCTCGATACGCGATTGCTCTCATGAATTTTCCTAGGTGTGCCAATTAAGAGCTAGTACATACATAAGTATAGTTTTTATCCTGATGCACTGAGATCTCCAGAGGGAAAGGGGAGAGGAAAGCAAACAAGCGAGCAATCTTTCCTTTGTTTGCATGATTTGGCAGGGCTCAGGCATGCCTGTCTGCCTTGGTTTCTTAAACCACGTATCACATCTGTAAAAACACAGTGGCAAAAGGAGGAAAAAATAATCTGCACTGCTTTCCTGGTGGTTTCTGCGAGGCTTTCATGTAACCAATACATTTTCATCAATTATGCATTTAGGTCACAGGAAGAGCTGGAAGAAGGAATTCCTTTGCCATTTCAAAGTTGCTGTCAGGAAGAAAATATAGCTGAGCTGATGGAGCTAGATGAAATGCAGTTTTGTACTTCTGATCTTTTTTCTCCTCACCTTTTTTTTTTTTCTTTTTTAAACCATAATTTCTATTTACATAAACATTTTCCATGGCACAGCAAGATCAGAGGCCCCCAGAGCATGGAAGTCTCCTATATTGTAACAGCAGTTCTAAAACATATGTAAATGCTACTAGGGAATTGAATAAAAGGCCTTCCCTGCAAAGCATCTCATCAATTCTGGAAAACAGCATAGACTCCTTCATAGACAGCATTTCCACATGTAACCCCTAGGCTTCCATGTAATTTACAACCCCAAGTTGGGTGCTTAAATACCCTCTTAAAAGTAAAATGAGAATTAAATGCTAAGGAATAGGTTTCACTGCAGCCAGCACACAGAAGAAGCAAAAGTCAATATGAGGTACTGAGAAACACCACAGAAGTTCTTAAAATATTTTCCCTTCCCTATATTAGTTCTTACAGGAGCCCCGTGTCCCTTCAGACCATATGCCTGAGCTAATTCTTACAGTAAAGATTACTTGTGCACTCTCTTCATGTTAAGAGTCTGAGAACTTGTGAAAATGCTTCTGGTGCTGCTGCCCGAATCTCACAAACACTTCAAGCACTGAGCAGGAAGCAGTCTATGAGGGCTCAGTGCATTTTGTTTATTTCCCTCCAGCAAAACCTACATGGGCGAGGGAGCAGGGGAAGAGAGAGAATACTGCAGATCTCAAGAGAAGGAAGCTGTGCATTCCGACCCCTTACTCCAACTTTGTGTGTTTTACTTACTTTTTTTTGTAAATGTAAAGCCTGTTACCAGGCTTGGGAGCAAGGACAGAGCTGTAGTCTCCCATCTCTGATGTCAAAGTAATTAGACTAGAGAATCATGTTTCCCTTTGTGTACTGCCAAAATCATGCATTCCTGTGGGCCAGCTTCAACAGAGAAGGCAAAGAGAGCTTTATTCTCTGCTCTTTCCTATCCCAAAGGTCAGGGTTGTACCTTAAGATTCTGCGGCTGCTGCTGGCATTGCTGGGCTGAGGAGGGTCTTTCAGCTAGCTGCTGCTCTTCTGAGGCATCGCTTCTTCTTTGGGTTACGTACCTAAGCATAAGTAGTTTGTAAAATTCAGCAATTGGATCACCAGCTCAGGCTGGGAAGAAGTGTGATGGCTTATCAATCCCTAAAGGTCCCTCCTAGCCAAGCTAACCTGCTGGTACTCAGTTTTCCCACGTGCTCCAGCACATCTTTAAAAAGCTTAAGGGGTCACGGTAACACAAAATACACTTATTTAGAGATCTCATGCTGTCTCTGAATAAAAAGTTTTGTTGTTGTTTTCTTTGTCTTTTTTTTTTTTTCTTCAATAAGGGTAAGAAAGCACTGGAAAAGGAAAAGGTTACCCAGAGAAATAGTGGGTGCCCTGTTCTTAGACACATTTAGGGTTAGCTGGAACAGGTCTCTGAGCAACCTGCTCTAGCTGTAGGTGTCCCTGCTCATTGCAGAGGGTTGGATGAGATGACCTTTAAATGTCCCGTCTCAAACGATTCTAAGAAGGCAGATCCAGAACGGGAGACAACACAACTCATTGCTTGGGCTAGCCAGCCAGCATGCTCATTACTCTTGTCTCCTTCCTCAGAGGCTAAAGAGAGGATTAACAGAAGGTACCCCATCTACAGAGACAGAATCCCCAGGGACTGGGGTTATCATCTGTCAAAGCACATATTACCGTATGCAGGGTTGTTAGGCCGTGTTCAGTGCTGACTACATTGATTCCTACCAACTCTGAGGAATCAGAAACGTCATGAAGATTTTTTGGAAATTCCTGTGAAATTATTAGGGACAAAAAATTACAAGACAGATACCTGGACAGAAGTCTCTCTCTTCTGAGTCTGAAATAAGGAGTATACTGCTTTAATCCAGAGCAAGTTTTATTCTCTTGGTTTTGATTTGGAGGTAGAAGAGCTAAGAGCTCCTTCAAAGGTCAAATTTAGCATACTTGTACTATATATACACACTATCACTTAGGGTATTTGAATTGTTTCTTAAAATATTCTTCCCAGTAAGCAGAAAAATCTCCTAACTAGCTTAAAAGAAAGAATGTTAAATTCTGCTTTAATTAAGGTTATACATGCAAAAGTTAGCAGTTTGCTAATGTTTATGAAATAAATCTGTCCTGTGAGACATGGCATTTGGATGCAGGGCTCTTTCATGCCTTCCTCTCGAATGTGCCCTAGTTTCAAATGAATACTTGAATATTCATCTTGCAGAATGAGAGTGACTTTATGGAACAACCTGTAGGACTTTTTCCTAAGGATTGTAATTCTGCTGTTCATCAGATTTCTCTAGTAAATCATTAATTATTTAGTCAACATTGACCAGTTAGAGTAGAAGAAATTAAAGCTCCCTTTATATATGCAAGTCCTTGTATTCTCCTGAGGATGACTCCTAAATCACCAGTCTGCTGCATAGCATTTAAAAAACAAAACCAACAGCAAAAAAAGGCATTTCCTAGAGTAAAAGTCTTCATTTCCTTTACTTTTCTTGCAAATACAATGAAGTAGATCATGTGGAATGAAATAAAATCTTTTTGTGACATTTTTGTGAGGAAAAAGCACTCAGAAATATTGCAGTCTCCCTCCACCTGAGAACTTAGTTTTATTGCTGGGGTGAAAGCATCAGTCATTTCTACAGCCCCTCTTAACCCCTTGCGAGCTCTTGGAAACAGATCTTCCTACTACTTCCAAGGGTTTACCTCACTAAATTAGAGGAACAAAATGATGTCCATTGTAAGAGTAAGTACTAAACCATCCATTTGTTTTGATGGGCCCACGCTTTACCGGTTTGTGTCTGAAAGATAAGAAAAATCAGGGTTGAAAATTCCCACCGACAGATTTTGCAGCAGTGAAAGTATTAACTCTGCTCTTGCAGTGGGTGCCTAATTTGAATAGTTCTGTTTTACTTCACTCTAAGCTCAGTTAACTTATTATTTGCCAGCATTGCTATCAGCTAGAAATTACCTTTCACTCTAGAACTGTATTTTTATTATTTCCATACAATAGTATATATTGAAGTGTGTTAAGAGCTTTTAAGCCACAGACTGGCAGGTGCTATGTAAATATTTATCTCTGTTATGATTTCTTAAAGCAGACTGCTCAGAGATATAAAAGAGAAAAGAAAATTAAGTAGCCCCACCTTCTGCCCTTGGTTTTCAGATCTATTTAATAATCAATTCAGCGAGAGAAATCCCTCCTAGAAAGAGAAAATCCTAGCACAAAACATGGATAATTTTAATCCACATTAAACTCCCAAATTTACAGTCACAGTTGATTCAATTTTGGAATTGCCTACTAAGCAGTTTATCCTGGAAAAATGTAACCAAAAGGTTTCATAATAAAAGCTTCTATATACTCATTTTTGCAATTATTCTGGATTTATTCTTGCTTTCATTGAATCATCGCAGTGGTGTTTGTTTAGAATATTCAGTCTGATGGGATGGTAGAAATAGGGAGGATGTCTCTGGTGAAAAAGACTGTGGCACTCAACAGAATGGGGATTTATTGGGTAGTTCTGCTGCTCTTGTTCAATGACAACTAAGGTTTACCATCTTAAATAAAAAAAGAAAGAAGAAAAAAGAAAGATGCCAGGTGCCTTATATTATATGCTTGAGTGTTTCTTCCTGACCAGGATGCTTTTCCCATTAGAGTTCTGTCCCACTCTCCGTTTGAGGTTTGTTTCCTATTCCTTTTCATTTCACCTTAGCTTTTCATACAATGACATCCAAATAGAAAGAGACAGTTATTACCATGGCTTTTACTCTAAAACTAGACTTCCTGGCTTTTATGATTCATAATCAATCCCATAATGTCCTGTGATTTCTATGTAAGAGTGGCAAGAGGCAAAAAAGGAGTTCATTTTGCCTGTATGCAAACAGGCCAACTTTCACACATTAGTAGCAGCAACTAATCACCCACAACATTTCCTAATGTTTATGGTGCTGGCAGACAGCTGTTTTCATTCCGATATGATGGTTTCTTTGCAGACTGCTGCCAGCAGTGTCTAAATCACTTTACTAGTGCTCCATGCAACACACATCCTGAACTACTGCCTGTATAGCTCCTTTCTACTTTACACACACAAAAGCAAACTAAGCTGCCAACAAATACTAAGGAGACAGACAGTTCCTACAGCCATCTGCTGTACCAAAGGTACCTGCACCCAAAGTGGAAAGAAAACAAAGACAGGTAAGCAGACAGTCCAAGTCCCCCATCCCAAGAATTTCCCCAGAAACATTTTTTTTTTCTTCTTCTTTTAAATCTTGGTCAATTAAGGGGTAAAAATGCATCATTTGTGATACAGCCATTTTTAAAAAAAGTTATCTACATTCTCTGAAAGTTAACCAAAGTCACATACATAAATCCCAAATGCGCTCTAGTTGTAGAAAAGTTTGGATCTTGCCTGAATAATCACTGATAACAGTATTTAACAGGTCTTTAATACTTGATTAGCGTGCAGTTTAGGAAACTGGAGAAAATACACCCATTCTTTTCATCTCTGCAATGCTGGCTGCGGTGCTTTGTCTGTAATCTCCCATCCTGCAGATTTGTTCCAAAGTTCCATGCCTTCAAAGACATCAAAAGTATGTTCTTGGAGCTAAAAATAAACCCCACTGACAAGTATCTGTTTTTAAAGAGATCAGCATTGGAAGACTGGCGTCTAATGCCACGGAAAGCATGAGACTGAGTTCACAAAGGCTGCTATGAGGCACCTATGTTCTCTTTCACCAGTTCAGTCTAATGATTGGCAGCCTGCAGTTATAATCTCCTAGGCATAAAAAATGGTAAAGACTCAACAAATTCTGTAGATGTCTAAATCACTATCAACTGTTAAGTAAGGAAGAAGAAATAAGTGAAATGGGGTAAGGGGAAGAGTTCCCTTTAATCCATTCCTTAAGCTAATATTTATGATCTTTTACTAATGAGGCATTAAAATCTGAATTTTTGAAGTATATCCATTTTTTTCACTCCCACTGATACAGACACATCTTAATTATGCGTATTTGTTCAGTACAGTCATGCTGTTTCTAACTTCCATCTAATTACTGCTTATGTCATTATTATTCCTAAGAGCCCAGTCACAGACCAGAAGGCTACTGTGCTAAATGTGGAAGACAAACAAAACCAAAAAGTCTAGAATCCCAAAGATTACAGCAAATCTGTCCATTTATGTAAATGTCGTATTTCCAGTCAGTTTTGTCTGTAATTATTTCACTATGTACATTCTTCCCTCACAGGGAAGAATTTCTTCCTTATATCTGATTAAATATACCCCTTTTTAGTTCAAAACCATTACCTCTTGTCCTGTCACTACATTCCATGAGAAGTCCCTCTCCAGATTTCTTGTAGATTCCTTTAAATAAGAAAAGTCCCTCTGGCGCCTTCTCCAGACTGAACAAGCCCAGCTCCTTCAGCCCTCCTTGTGGTCATCCCCATGGCTTCCTTTGGACCTGTCCCAACATCTCCATGTTTTTCTTGTGTTGGACATGGAGTTCCAGATGGGGCCTCATGAGAGCAGAAAAGGGGGAAGCAATTACCTCTCTCTCCTTGCTGGCCATCCCAGTTCTGATTCAGTTCTGATTCAGGACACAGTTGGTCTTCCAGGCAGCTAGTGCATATTGCTGGCTCATGTTGAGCTTTTCATCCACCAAAACCCCCAAGTTCTTCTCTGCAGAGCTGTTTCCTATATATATTCATTACCCAGCCTGGATTCGTGTTTGGGACAGCCCTGACACAGGTGCAGGACCTTGCTTTTGGCCTTGTTGAATGACTTTTCACAAAGACCCACCTCTCAAGACTTCCAGGTTCCTTCTGGATGGCATCCCTTTACCTCCAGTGTGCTGATCACACTACAAAGTTTGGTATCAGTGGCAAACTTACTGGAATTGCACTCAATCCCACAGTCTGTGTTTCCAACAAAGGATATTAAGTACTGGTCAGCAGACAGCTGAGAGACACCACTTCTTCCTGGTCTTCACTTGGAGATGGGAGATCGAATAAGTTGGAACAAAGGACAGAACATATGTTATAGCTACATTTTAACTGCTAATTGCAAGGTATAGGATAGACACTTTTGTGGATGCAAGTTCAGTAAGTATAAACAGAAACTGGGAAACAATTTGAGCCATAGCCTGCTAAATACGATAACTGTATTGATAATGCGACTGGCACCCTGTGGCTTATTTGAGGACAGGCCACGTTAGGCAGAGCATTGCTCCAGCCTGCAGCACCATACAGCCCCTACAGGCAGTGCAGCCCCAGCATTGCTTCACTGAGTATGATGTCTCTTCTCCCCTCCTGTGCTGTGCTGTCAACCAGCAGACAGATTTCCCTTTGCCCTTAGCAAAACAAACATCTACCAGTGCTCCTTCCAAAACCTCAGAGGCCTCCTGCTGTTAGATGTCTGCCTGAGGAAGTTCACTGTGACCAGAGCGCTAACAACAAAGATGTAGGCTCAGAATTGAAGGCCAGAAGCTGTCACAGATGAGGCCCTCCTATGGGGACCACATAGCAGCTTATGTCCTATGATCAGTGCAAAGCCGGACTGGTAGCACCCAAGAGGCAAATATTTTCACTGTTCACTTCAGACATCTAATTTGGGTACATGGGCTCCTTTGTAAGCCTCTCCTCTGAATTACCTTCTGGACGTACATGCCATTTCTTTCCTAGTTATCTGGAGGGGCAATGGGCTTTGTCTGGGCACATGAATATCTGAAATGCTTTAAGTAGATGGCATGAGCAACATCCTCCTCCAACCCACCTCATCAGCAAGTTGGCAATTGATGATGGTGCACACAGGTAAGAGGAGAACAAAGGAAATTACTTTTGTTTCTGGAAGAAGAAAAAAAAGGTTCTCTTCTTTTAAAGCACAAAGGATTACCGATTCATTTATTCACAGTACTTGGTTTTTAATATGTCAGGGAATAATGACCCATTATTTTATACTTATGGGAAACGACACTTTCTAGTACTTGGTATTTGCAGCTGTCAAATTATATATGTCAGCATCTGTCACTCTGCAGTAGCGCTTAATGAACGAGTTTTGCATATCCCAATGAGTTTCTGTGAGAACTGAGAAAAATATTAACACCTTTGCTGGCAACTGAAGGGGCTGACTGCTTTTTTGGCATGTCCATATATCCTTACACACACAGTCTGGACTGAACAGTCTGAATTGTTGTAGCAGATCCAATTAAATATACTGACATACAGATTTTCACCCATAAACTGCAGAAGGGAATGTCCTCCTCTCCTAATTCAAGTGACTTCTAAAGAAAAGAAAAAAGTAAAAGCATCAAAATGAAGGATGGTATCTCTAACAGCTTGAGGTTTTAATAAATAATTTAAACCTTCAGTAATTTGTCCAGTTAGTTTGAAATGAAGACAGTCATCAGTGGTCTTCAGGCCCTCCAGGAGACTGTTTTTTCCAGTTTACACCCACGAGGGATGTATCACTTCATAAAAAATGAAAAAAAAAATAGAAGTAGATAATCACACATTTACAGGACTAACATTACTACTCTAAAAAATGACAAAGTTGTTCAGATATCAAAGTAACCACTGAACATGCATTATTCCTACATTAGCATGGCAATGCAATGTCTACAGCGCCAAATGTCTCTGCAGACTCTCTCATCACTCTTTCTCCAAACAGCTCCCTCAGTTTCGAGATAGCGGGTCCAACTGGTGTCTGATCAAGACGTGGACACAGGACCCTTCCTTGAGAGACATTCTTTACAAAGGCTTACAGAAAGTACTGTTTCCACCCCAGTTTTTCATATTTTGTGTATTTCAAACTGATAGGTATTTTATAACAAGCCTACTGCAAAACACATCAGTTTACCTGGGCAAGCACATCGTTAGCACACAGGAACATCATTGTTCATAAGGATCATTGCACCACTGTGCTTTATGCAGAGCAAAAGTACAGAAGCCAGACAGAAAGGAATAGGCAATCCTGCCCCAGGAAGGAAGTATATACCATTCCCTCATTCACTGAGATATATATATTTTTTTTCACTTTTTTCTTTTATAAAATATGAAGAAGTCTTCCATGACAGCTCATATTCTTCACTAATGAGTTTTCCAGTATTGCCAAGCCATCTAATCTCTTCATGCGATCTGCAGACAGGACCTTAGACTTGTCTTAGAAAGACAAATTTGTCCAAAGATGAGAAACTTCAGTAAAGACAACATATGGGACTTTGCTCCAGGCCCTCAATGTAGAATAGCCCATAACTTGACCCCTTGATTTTTGTGAGGAGAACTATGTTATATTGAAGTCGCCATATTTTTTAGTGTTGGGTTCTGCGTGTTGTAATACAGTGAATTATCTTTTCCCCACTGGAAATTCAATGGAAGAGAAGTGTTATTTCCTCAAGTGAGTCATGCAAAGGAAACTACTTGCTAAGCTTACATCACCAGACACAGCTGTTTCTTGTATCAGCTATAAAAACTGAGTATTTGAGAATCATAGACTTTATATTTTTTAAAGAAGATTCTGTTTTCTGAGATTTCCTACCTCTGATGTGTCACCAAATCCTTCAACATTATAAGTACTTAACAAGTCTGTGAACATATATATTTTCTATGGCTGAAAAAAGAGGTGGCAACAAGTAGAAAAGATCTGCCGAGGGAACATTTCCACCCTATTTCCTGCACAGTCCTACTTCTCTACGATTCAAACAAGGCACCATAAAAAGAATGCTAGTTAATGAGTATTTGTTTACTCTGTGCAAAAACATATCTGCATAGCCAAGGGCGGAGCTCTGGAGATTAAACGTTGCTTTCTGTTGATAAAATTGGTTGATGCCACCCACAGGCAGACAAATTCATACACTGTGTAGATCTACAGATGCTATGTATGGGCAGCTGGGAGCTAAAGGATGAAGGCAGTGACATCCATCATCCTGCAATAAGCCCTAGGAACTAAAGCTGACTCCTAGGTCTGACTTATTCACGCCCACAAATATGAGAGAATAATCTGTATTGTTATGCAATACCGTTAATCACACAAATCATTTAAGATGTTTATTCAGTCATGTAATTTTAACAACTAAGAAAAAAAAAAATCAGCCCCATTGTCCTTTTTTCCCCCTGTAGCATTATGTATGAAACACTATATGTCAATGAGCTAATAGCCCAAGCAGAAAGCCAAGATGAAAATATAGCAATACTACAAAAGAAAATAAATCAATGATGTCATGACCTCACCAAGTACTGCTGTTCAAAAAGAAAAACTACCTTCTGAAATTCTCCTTCCATCACTGCTCCAGCCAAAATTTGTTGTCAGCTTCAAACTGGATACATGAAATTAATTTATTGCCTGAAATAAAGCTTTTCAGCAAAATTATCATTTCTTTAAAAAGACTTCTTGGTCTATTTCCAGTTTCCTAGAATTAAGTGCAACATACCCTATCAGCAATGATTCCAGGTATTTCCTTTGGAAGTTAATTTACAATAAGTTGTATCTTCATTTGTACTTGTATTGCTAGTGAAAAGAAACAATATTCCCTCTAAATAGTACATGTAATAGTAATATTTCAGACATTAGCCATGGAATTAATTTGCCTAAGCACAGATTTCTGCCTACAGATGCCTTCTACATCCAAACTTACCACCTCGAGCTTCCTCTATATAGAAATGCCTTACAGTACAATCCGTATCATTGTAAGGTTATCAACTAAATATAAGTATCACCAGTGAGTCTCTCCATGTATCTAATTCTTTTTGTTAATGAAGGAAAAAAAACATGGAGTAACTAGATAATCTCTAATAATCTATGACAGAAATCTGAAGTAAAATGAGAGGAATTCCGTCATCAAAAAATATTAAGATTAATGTGCATCTCGTATTCAGATTTATGGCAATCAAATCAACACAAATGAGCAGTGAGTATTCAGGTTTCCTTTCAAGTACAGAGTATGCAGCAGGCACTATCCAAGCTGCACATTCAATAGTGAGCAAGGGAGTTGCCTACAATATTAAAAATGAGCAGTAATAAAGTTCAACAACAGCAATAAGTGGATAGGAGGTAGAACACAGTTGGCAAAGGATCCAGAAAGAGCCCTTCATGGAAATCACTGATAGTAACCCACAAAATTAGAACACTGACCTAAATAACAAGCTAGATCTAGAACCACAACATTTTTACCATTCTGAACTGCTTAAAGATGGTATTTCCCATTTTAATTATTTGGATGTTAATTCACCTTATTTTAGAGCACCCACGAAGCTTTATTCAATTGGGCAAAACACTGAGCAGAATAAAAAACAGTGGTGAACTAATGTAGTTTATGCAGCATTAAAGCACACGCATGATAAATTTGGGGTTTTAAATACAATAAATCAGTCATTTAAATTTAATATAAGCTGCATAATTCTATTCTGCTTCATTAGCCTATATAAACACAATAAAATCTGTCAAATGCAAACAAAGGACCTCCTAGAGGTGATATTTTAATTGTAATAAAACTGTCATCTAGATTAAGAGGCCAGCTGAACAATTCATTTCTTCACAGAAGTTAACGCTATTTTAAGAAATGAGCATTTGGCTTAATTTCTCCTGATGCGTTGGTGCTGAGGAAACAAGAACTTTGTTTCTGTTCTCCACTGCAATCAATCTGCTCCATAGTGATAGCATTACGTTAAGAAAATAACAGTAATAGAATAAACAAAGGGGACTAGGTTACAATACTAAGCTCTACCTCCAGTTGCCAAAACACAGTACTTCAGTCAGGTAGAAAGATTTTACCCCCACTGATTTCCACACACACTCTCACATCACAGTGAGTTCCCACCCGTTCTTGAGATGCTTCTTCCCATCTAATACTGACACAGTATTGAGGGGGCAACAGCCACTAAGCCAAGGCCAGACACACGCTGCTTCCTGATCTGCCCACAGGGCTTACACCTTACCCAGAGTAGGCTGAAGCCCTGCTTCAGGGGGTTATGGAAGCCTTCTTCAGCCTTTGGATGGGAAGAACTCTGCAGCAAGAGAAGGGAAACCAGCCTGACAGGAGAACGCTCTGTAGTTACCACAGATGCTAGCAAAATTGTAGCTGAATTTCCTTCCTATTACCAGTAAGAAGAAGCATATTGTTTTTCTTGTTTTATTTTTCGTTTCTCCCATAAAACATTAGCACAAGTAATCGCTTGTTTTAGCAAACTGAGAAGCAAAACGCTCAGATCTTCTGCTAATTGACTTTAATTGTTTTCCTAGATGCCTTTCAGCTGGTAACTATGAAATATTCACAAGTGATTTAATCTAATTCCAGCTGGGAGAGGCAGCTTTCAGAAACTAATTTTGCCTGCTTCTCCTCTTCTCCTCTGACCCTCTCCCTCATTTTACTATTTCATATGAGACTCTTTGCAGCCCTGCCAAAATGAACTTGGGGATACTGGTGGATGACAAGCTGGACACAAGCCAGCAATATGCCCAGAAAGCCAACCGTATGCTGGGCTGCATCAAAAGAAGCATAGTCAAGGGAGGTGATTCTGCCCTTCTACCCTGTAATAGCGAGACCTCACGTGCATCATGGAGCCCACTTTGATGTGCACTAGGAATGGAAGTAGGCCACGTGGCAGAGATCACTTATCGTCACGCTGCTGAGATGGATGTCTGTAGTACCAGAAGCATTCCTGATAAAAAGCAGCTCCAGAATACAGCTTGTTGTGTCGGTGTTAATGGAAAAACTAGTAGAGGAGTCTTTCACAAATGTAAAGTATTTAATGAATTCAAACTGAAACATTTCTAAGCTCCTTTTAATCTGTTAAGTTTTCTCAGCCCTCAGATGACTCTCCAGTCTTCAGAAGTGAAAAGTCAGTTTGTTAAAATAAATATCTTAAGGGCTTACCAGATTGCTGGGTACCCTTGTTTGTACCAAGGAAGGGTAAGCACAGTTTGTGCAAAAAAAGAGAGAAAGAAAAAAAGCCATAAGAGATTAGGATAATTTTAATGAGTTCAAGATGCTTCTTATCTATTTGTGAAAAGAGCTGCTGGGCAGTTGGAGCACTCAATGATATGGAGAGAGGAAGAGGAAGAGGAGAAGGGCTTGCTGCAGAGCATACCCTCTGAGCTACCTCCCAGGGTGAACCTGTGACACCTCGCTGCTGGTCATCTCCCTGCTGGGAAAGCTCAGAGCCATCTGGACTGGGAAGATGACATGCTGCCCAGTAGCCCAGGCAAGACAGCTGCTCTGGTGTTTCCTCTGTTAGGCACAAATCTGGACGCAAGCTTCCCTGAGAGGCCACATTACCTGGGAATAAAACCTCCTTTGAAACATGGAGGGGTGAGGGTACTACCCCCAAAACACAGGCAAGACACTGCTGCTAGTCAGGCCAAAGTGGTCTTCACTCTCCTTTTAACCAGAATAAGCTTTCCTTAAGTTTAGGTATGCTCTTCCCTTTCCATACTATTTCATTGTCTGCACTGTACTCGTGCATGGTGCAGCCTCCCTCAGAAACCTGCTTGCCACCTTTCCCCAGGCTGATAACAACAGTAACTCAACCACCATCATCAATGCCATGGCAGTCACAGTTCCCAAATGTTTGTTTACAGAATACAGGCTATGCCTTTAAGCTATTACAGATAATTTTGGCCTTCTGTAAAAATATAAAGGCTGCCTCTATACTCATCTTATCCCATCTCCACCCTGGAGCGCACACCAGCCTGGGCCCTATCCTTCTCTGATCCATCCTTGCCTGCCTGCCAATACAAAACCCAGATGCACAGCTGAGATGTCTCCAAACGGCTCTCAGTGCAATCCCTGAGAACAAATCCTTTGCTCTGTATGCTCTATCATCCTGGTGCCAGCTTGGGTCCAAACAATCTATGAAGTGTTTTGCCTTCCATAGTCACCATACATCTTCCCATGCTGACATGATTGTGTTGCTTTCAGAAAGGAGGTTGTTTTTAGCCAGCCACTTCAGGCAGTAATCCATATAAACAGAGCACTGTGTAAATATATACAGCCAGTGCAAATATTTGGATATTATGCATGCAAAAAACTGTATCATTTAGTTCTGTCAAACTCAGAAGTCTCCAGAGCAAACGCTGATAATCACCTGTGTGAGAACATGATGTTATTTTCCCAGTTGAATTTAATGAATTTAAGTTTAATGAATTTAATGAGTGATGGTAAAACTTAGCTTCCAAAGATTTAATTTGAGAATGTATTCTGAAATTATCAGAGGCTATCAAACTGTGATCATTTTATACAGAGCCAATACTGATTTACTACAGTGGAATAAAGATCAATACAATCAGCTGAGGACTTTTAAATGGTGCTGTCAGGACAAATCTGTTGTGTAAGGCGTTTGTAAAAAGCCTGTGATTGGAAAACATTTTCCTCACTTTGTTCTCCCTTTTGTTTTCCCTGTGCTTAAAATTACCTTGTTTGTGTGGCCCTTTCATCTAGCAAGAGAGAGATGAAATAATTTCTGCAACTTTTTACAGCAGGGAATAGGGCTGAAAGTAAATTTAGTTATAAATCCATCCTTAAGGAGTTTAAGTTTGTCACAGAGAGTTCTTCCTGAAATAGCAGTGAGTCATTCATTCTCTCTTTGGCATATTACAAATTTTGCCTGTTGGAAATCATCAAACACTCGCTCACACACCTTTTGATTTAATGACAGTCCAACCGTAACAGCAGGGCTGCCACCAGCCATTTCCAGCTCCTTGAAATTCAGCAAGCTTTTTCTCTGATCGCTTCCTGTAGCCATTAGTAACATGAGGCACCTGTATAATTACAGTATGCTCAGCACTGTTAGGTAAAGTACCAGCAATAACATCTTTGAGCGCTGACACTGGTATTAGCATGCTTTTTGGCTTTAGAGAATTAACAAGGTCTGTTAGGTGTATCTTAAAATCCATTCAGCTGCATACAAACCCATGTAGCGCTGCAGTTTAGTGGCACTGGCTTTGTTCTGCAATTCAAAATAAATATCCCTGGCCCTAAGATTCTGGTTATTACTTATCTAACAGAGATATTTCCTGTTGCAGGACCTCCAAGTAGAAGTTAAAATAGTAATAACAATGAATGATCTCAATTTTCTTTGAGCAACAGAACATCGTATTTTCAGAATATCAGCAAATTTAAGACCCGCTGAAGAGCAGCTCTTGCTGCAGTCAGTTGAAATTTTTGTACAGATATCATTTGATCAGGATTTTAACAACGTAACTGTTAGCACCACAGTTAAGAAGGAAAGTCTTCCCTAATTCCGTATCTGAGTTTTGGTTTTGTTTCTCATCCAAAATATGAATCAGAGAATACAATTTTCCAGAATTTCTGTAGTCCAGCAGCTTGGTGTATTTCACAGAATCACAGAATGGCCAGGGTTGGAAGGGACCTCAAGGATCACAAATCTCCAACCCCCCAGCCACATGCAGGGCCACCAACCTCCACATTTAATACTAGACCAGGCTGCCCAGGGCCTCATCCAATCTGCCCTTGAACACCTCAAGGGACGGGGCATCCACAACCTCTCTGGGCAGCCTGTTCCAGCACTTCACCACTCTCTCTGTAAAGAATTTCCCCCTGACATCCAACCTAAACCTTCCCTCCCTCAACTTAAAACCATTTGCCCTTGTCCTGCTGTTATCTACCCTTTCAAAGAGTTGATTCCACTCCTCTTTGTAGGCTCCCTTTAGGTACTGAAAGGCTGCAATGAGGTCACCCCACAGACTTCATTTCTCCAGGCTGAACAAGCCCAGCTCCCTCAGCCTGTCTTCGTAGGAGAGGTGCTCCAGTCCCCTGATCGTCTTAGTGGGCCTCTGGACCCTCTCCAACAGCTCTCTGTCTTTTTTGTACTGGGGGCTCCGGACCTGGACGCAGTACTCCAGATGGGGCCTCACAAGAGCAGAGTAGAGGGGGACAATCACCTCCCTGTCCCTGCTGGCCACCCCTCTTCTGATGGAGCCTAGGATACCATTTGCTTTCCGAGCCACAAGAGAACACTGCTGGCTCATGTTAACCTTTTCATCTATCAAGACCCTCAGGTCCTTCTCTGCAGGGCTGCTCTCAAGGACCGCTCCTTCCAGTCTGCATGGATACCTGGGATTCCTCTGGCCGAAGTGCAAAACTCTGCATTTTGCTGTGTTGAATCTCATCAGGTTCACCCATGTCCACCTTTCCAGCCTTTTGAGATCCCTCTGAATGGCATCCCTTCCTTCTACTGCATCAACCACACCACTCAGCTTGGTGTCGTCAGCAAACTTGCTGAGGGTGCACTCAATTCCATCATCAATGTCACTGATAAAGATGTTAAAGAGCACCGGTCCCAAGACAGACCCCTGTGGGACGCCGCTCGTTACCGGCCTCCACCTGGACATTGAGCCATTGATGACCACCCTCTGTCTGCGGCCTTTCAACCAGTTTCTTATCCATCGAGTGGTCCACCCATCAAATCCACATCCCTCCAATTTGGAGATAAAGATGTGGTGGGGGACCATGTCAAAGGCCTTGTTCATGTCCATGTAAATGACATCAGTCGCCTTTCCCTTGTTCATCAGTGCCGTCACTCCATCACAGAAGGCCACCAGATTGGTCAAGCATGACCTTCCCCTGGTAAAGCCATGCTGGCTGTCTTGGATCACACACCCATTCCTCATGTGGTCAAGCGTGTCGTCCAGGAGGATCTGTTCCATGATCTTCCCAGGCACAGAGGTGAGACTCACCAGCCTGTAGTTCCCGGGGTCCTCCTGGCTCTGTTTCTTGTAAATGGGAGTGACGTGACCCTTTCTCCAGTCATCTGGGACCTCACCTGACAGCCACGACTTTTCAAATAAGATGGAGAGCGGCTCGGCAACCACCTCAGCCAGCTCCTTCAGAACCCTGGGATGCATGCCATCCATCCCCATAGACTTGTACACATTCAGTCTCACGAGGCAGTCTTGGATCTGCTCTGTCCTCACAGTGGGGGGGATTTACCACCCCCACCACTATTTATCTTTGGAATGGGAGGGAAGGGAAAAACAAAAAGGAAAAAGGAAGACGAATAAAATGGAAACAAAATGGATTTAGGATATTGTAACAAATTTAAAAATGCTAGGGATGTTTTCTGACAAAATGTTAGCAGTTAGCTAATTGTATAAGCATGTATATAGAGGATGACTCTTGGAATGACAAGGAAGAGCCAGTGCCAGTATCAAGGACAAGATTTCTATATTGAACTTGTTAATCTTTCCCAGCATCATATATGTGATATGTACTATGTTCTCTCCTAATAGAAGAGATGCTTAAAAGACAGATTTTAACTTTGCATACATTCACAGAGATGTTCCCATTTCAGTTATTTCAGTATGGTTCTCTGACTGCATGCAAAGACTTTATTTAACACTGAGACTTGTGTTTACATTGGGAGTGCAAGAAGGAAATGTAGGTCAAAACCAACAAAACTAGCTGAATTTTCTCCTGCTTTGTTTCACCTCCACCTTTTCATGGCATAGATCACAGGAAAATTCTTGGATTCAAACCAGTCTTCATCCATCATCTAGAAAGTGGAGAAGCAGAAGTGTTGTGGGAACATTTAAAGGTCTGTTTTTTTCAAGTTGTACTTGAATTTAACAACAGCTGGGACTTTCTCTGCAGATAAACCAGTGAGAAAATGTATACTGGAGAAATTTTGGATAGATAGTCTGGAAAAACAATTATAGATCACTATAGATCTATTGAATACTGGACATGCTTGTGTTACCGGGTAATGAATTTTTACAATTGGAGAACTTAGAATTTCATTTATAGCAACTTAACTTGCTATTCAAGTAATTCATCTATTTTCTCATAGAAAGGCTAAAAAAACATGAAAAAGAGTATATTCAAAGACTTCCAGTTGTTCCAAACATTTTCTTCTTAATCCAGAATTGGACACCACACAGCTTGTGTGTATTATATGCTCTACAGTAGTCAAATATCTGTCCAAAATAAAAAAAATAAAAAATAAAAAAAAAGCATTTTAAGAAAATATACCTTTCTACTGAAGAAAATTAAGGTTCATATGTCACTGAAGGTTATTAAAGCTGGGCTCAATGCCATTTTTGCATTAATCCTTGGGATTCCAGTAAAAGATTGATTGCTCTTTTCCCAACAATTAAACTCTCCTGCTTTATTACAATCATGCAGAGTGATACAAGTTAGACTAGTAATAAATTGCTTGTATTTTTTCTGAGCATGAGATCAGTTGATTTTGTAGTACTAAGCATTTTCTTTCTTTTCTCTGTCATGTATTTTTGGCTATGGTGAACCATATGGAACTCGTCATGTGTTTGCTGTATAACAAATTAGCTATTAAGGAAAACCACAATGGATAATTTGGAGATAGAAAATGTGGACAAGGCCCACCATTATGTGGCTTTATCTTCTTTTTTTTTTTTTTTTTTCTTTTTTCCTGATCATTGTTCTCAAAGACAAAAAATTAGCAGACAAAGCTATTTCTCTGGAAAACTGAAGTATTTTGCTTTGGATGGAGGATAGAACAAAGCCCCCACCTGTGCAGGAAGCAATTCTGTGTGAATAAATGAATGAAAGCACAGTTTATTTACCTATAAAGAATTACACACCATAACCCTTGAACTCTTTAGCTTTAGATCCACTGTTCTTGTCTTCCTCATCCACAGCTCTTCTCCGTATTTTCTTTGTGTAGTTCATTGGAGTCCTTGCACCATGAAGGTCCCTCTTCTGGGCCAGTTCGCTGGGAGCTTCTTGTGGTCAATGTGTGAGGGAAAGAGGGAGAAGGGATGCTGCAACTCAAGCAGGCATTTTAGTGAATCCTATAACAAGCGTCTAAGACAGGTGGCTGAATTGCCTTCTGAAAACATTTAGCATTTTTTAAAGTAGGGTTTATGTGGTTAAGCCAGCCCATCTTTTAGTCAAGTGAAAATACTTTCCACTTGCAGGAAAAAATAGGGACATTGGAAGCACATCCTGAACTAGTAAAACCTGCACTGGTAATTCATGTGGTCTTCAGATAGGCTGTGTTACAGAGATCTGGTTGTTGAAGAGCATGAAGCTGAGATCAGCTTCAAAGCAGCTGCTTTCCCATACAGGCTTTACCACAAATGCTGTCAAAGAAAGTATGAAAGCTTGGAAATTAATAATTCCTAGATCATATGAAAAGAACTGCTAATAAAATTCTGTTTTATCATTCCTTTAGCTCTTTACTTACAAATAGAATGTGCATAACCAGCTCGGTGGAACATCTAGCATCTAAACTGAGGTTATATCGATTTTTTCATCTGTATTTCTGAAGCGTACATGCTCTTTTGGTGAATCCCATATGCATGGTGACTGTCAACAGATCTGACCAGCAGATCTTTTCTATCTTAGACAAAGGCCATAAAAGTCCAAGAACACTGTGGAGGCAGTCAAAGATCAACTATATGGAAAATTCAACCTTTTTCACAATATTTACTATAATGTCTTAGTATAGTCCTATCTTTTTAGCCTCCATCCCACTACAGGGCAGTTAAGAAGTACCATGGCTTGCCCACATCAGTAGTTGACGAAGTGGCTGCCTACTATTCCGTTCTTCCAAGTGGCTGCCTGCTATTCCAAGGTGCAGCACCTTGGACACACTGAGAAGTGTGGCAGTATGTTGAGGTAACATTGCTATTCATCAGCCTGTTCCCTTGCCACCTTCCTCCTGTTCTATGTTGCTACAGTGTTTTCATATCTGCATATACACTCCAGTGAAGAAATTCCTTCACAGACCAAGCAGTCAGAGACCACGGCTAAGTAGCTAAGCTGCTCTGTCTCATATTTTTCAGAGATGAGAATACTTGAGCTGGGGCAGCATGGGCTGGGGAAAGATTCCTGGAGATAAACTTCTGATCTTCTGCAGGTTGAGGTTGCTGGCTGGGAGACAACAGATGCCTCTGGCTGGAAACTGCTTTCTCAAAGACTGTTTCAGCACCTCATGTCATTGCAAACCTTCCACTCAAGCTCCCTGCATTCAGAATTCCCTTACGAATCTTTCAAGCCTTGCATTAGTAAAGCAGATCATTGTGCAGACTAGTACAGAGATTTGTATTCACACTCTGCTTTGTCTGGTATATTTTTTAATAACTCATTTACATAAAAATGTAAATAGGGATATCAGCTGAATTCCTGTTCTTCTGTATTGCGCAGTTCAGACAGCTCCAAGGCAACCAGAAGGGAATAGAAAGAAAAAGCAAAAAATTAACATTGCTGCAAATGTTAACATAATCTTCTGTGAGTCAAACCATAAACTTTTTCTAGGCTCATGCATATTCCTTTTCTAAAATGGCCGTGTGAAAACTTGCATGTATTTTTTACCTCTTACCTAAAATACTTACAGTGTTGCTCTTTGCATTGACAGTTCACTTCCTTCAACTATTTTTTGACATTAAAAAAAAAAGAGAGAAAGAATTTTGGTAACAGCTCCTCTCCTGTCATCTGGGTGTTATTAGTTTACAAACCCTCAACCTTTGACCTGGTATTTTTGCTGAAGTCTGTGTGAAGAACAAGCTCCCTTTGAAGCTCTCCACATCATGTACCAAGGAATGCAGGATCGCAAGCACTGTGACTGTTTAAAGCCTGGATGAGTTATTGAAGCAGGTTTTACTGGCTCAGGATGGGGGCAGGGTTGTTTCCCCTCATGATCTATCAGGAGGAATTCATCTCATTTAATTTTTTTTTCTCTAGAAAAGTAGTCTATCTATCCTCACTATTTACAGGGCACCCTCAGTAGGCATCTCTGCCTTCGTGATAGGATATGCCTGGGGTGATTATTTCTCTCTATTGAAGACCAGGTGAATAAAGTCTGAGCAGATAAATCTACTGAGAAAAGGTGACCAAAATCTTATTTTTTGTGTTTGCATAAAGTACTAGCAATGCTGTACCCAGACATCCAGAGGTACTGCAGAGGAAGACTGCTGTTCCTAAAGAAAAATTATCTGATCATTTTAGACAGCTTTAGTATAAACCATTACAAATGAATTCTTGCTTTTTGCTTCCTCTTGTTCCAAACAAACAGAGGTCTGAGGGTATCTTATTTCTTATCAACTGTAAGAAGTTAGTTAAATCTTTGTACTCTAAGCAGCATTGCCAGATTTCACAACATCTGATTTAACGATAATTCACACTACCTATTTTAAGAAAAGAGAAAGTAATATTTTATCCATCATGTAGAGAAAAGCTAGAATATCTGTATGTGTGAAGTGTACTTCAGAGTAACAAATGTTAGGAAATGTAATATTGATTATTTTCCAAATCCATGTTTATTCCATTCTATTTTATTTCGTTCTGTTTGTCTTTGTTTTTCTCAGTATATTTACATTAAGACTCATACAGGTGCTAACATAGAAATGTTTCCAAAAAAAGAATACATTAATTAAAACAAAATCAAATGCACAAGTGCATATAAAAGCAGTCATGCATTAAGAGATAAATGAATTCCAGAGGAGATATGGCTGTGCTTGAAAACTTGTAATATTAACAACATTTTCCATGTTGCCTCACTGTATATTCTAAAAATACTACTCTAAGGACCTGTGTTTTCCCACAGATGTGTGTATCAGTAACCAGATTTTTCAGAGGTATGAGTTTAATTCCTGTGAGTTAGTGCAGAGGGGGACAAAAAACCCAACCCTAAATACTGCGTGAAAAAAAATCAGAGCTGTTGTTTGGAATCGTGCTACATTTATAGCCATTTTGCTATGCAGGAAAATTAAGAATTTATACTTGGATTATTTCATTCCTACTATGAAAAAAAAGGCAAAATGCAGCAAAACAATTTCCTTTCTGAAAAGAAAACAAAGCCCATAGCACTGGCCACATATCCCTTCTCATTCAAACAAGAATCCTAGTTTAACGCATTTCAATTTGTTAAGTTAAACAGGGCCTGGGCAGTGGGCACAAGAGCCCCATGTGGCATTCGGAAGAAAACTCTCTAACTCCAGTGTGCTGTTAGAAAGCAGCATTCCTTTATTCCTCACGATACGTATTGGACATCTTGACAAATCAAATTCTTGCTCTCAGAGTTCAAGTTCTACATTTAAATAGTTAAGACATACATATGTAATACATTGGCATAAATATGCATTCTTTTCCAAGAAGTCATTAATATAGGCTAATGTTCTTCTGGGCATGCATGGTAGGAGCCTATAGTGATCTTAGACCACTTACTTTCTCCTAATTTTTCCATCATCAGATCCATCACAGTGACTTTTGGCCAACACTTAGCTGTTTTAACCCAATGTGGCAAATTTCCATTGCTTGTTATGCCATAATATGCAACTTTATATCTTAGTGCACTTTAATCCAAAACAGAATATGCAAAATCTGAGGTAAAAGCCCTTGCACCTGGTGGATGCAAAGATAAAAGTAGTCTATTGTGACTCTAGTGCTCCCATGAAGCTGGAGTGTTGAGAAAAAAAAGGCTGTTCACACATCAAGTCAATCTAAGCTGGAAGGTTTTAGAACTATCACTCATTGATTTCTTTTGTTAAACTAATATATTGGTCCTTAAACTAATATGCTGATCCCTATTGCTAAACCAGCCTTTATCAATGGGACCACCAACATCCTGGAGAAGGACATAGATGTAAAGGCACCACTGGCCCTGCAGTTGCTTTCCCCAGAAAAATCAAGCCTGTGACACCAGGCAGCCCTTCCCTCCTCACAGGTGCATCCTTCATCAGCTATCACCTACAATAAGACATCCAATCTCCTGTGCAGCCTTAATGACAGACCACAATGTATTTTATCCAGGAGTTATCCCAAGATCAGACAGAAATTTACTGTACTGCACAAGACAACTCTGCTAATTCACTGAGGCTGAAATGGAGACAGTACTGTCAAATGTGGTAAAAGAGAGAAAAAATTCTTACAGGGCAGCACACTTAGGAATACTATCAGAAAGGAGGCAGACCAAGTGCAGCTGAACACCTTTAAATTAACAGGAAGCAAGGAATAGCAGCAATGACCCAGAGGTTAAAAAAAAAATAGTCACCTCATAGAATTTATTTGATACTACTGTTTCTTTGATATAAAAAATAAACAAAAACTGAACAAAAAGCTGTGGCCTCTTTTAATTTTTTTTGGTCAAACGTCCAATTGGATGAGTGCAATATCACTGCTTTGTCAGAAAGGGTGAAAATAATAGCTGTATCTTCAAAGATGAAAGGTTTGATGGTGGGTGACTATAATGTACTGATGTTTCTTGCTCTTGGCTCTCTGACACGGTAGGTAAGAAAACTCCCAAGAAGATCAAGAAGAGTTTTTTGTTTGAATGTAATGCTTCTTTTACCCTCTGTTCTCAAAATCTGTGTCTGTTTTGCTTGATTGAGATCTGTTGGCTGGGGCATGCTCCATGTCAGGATTGTCACCATTGCCTCATAATGATGAAAGAGAGGGATGAAAGACTTCTGCGTTTCTTTCAGAAGCAGCTGAAGACCGATGGTGTCTCTATGGCATGAAATGGATAATGTGGATCTGTTGTCTGGAATTGACTCTAGATTTGGGATTCATTCCACTTGATGCTCAGTATCTACTGTAGAAATATTTATACTTGGGTTGTTCACCCGTACCTCTTTTCATAGTCAGAGAATGAGGCACTCAGAGAATTTGCCTCTCAGAGAATGAATAGAAACACATCTTGGGAAGAGAAGTGCCTGTTTCCAGATGAATTTCACCTGTTGAGCCCTTGCTAGATAGTACAGCCAAGCAACCAACTCTGATGTAAACATCCACATCTGGTCAGATAAATCACATCAGCATGCTATGGACCAAAGTCTTGGTCTGGTAAGAAACAAATGTACTGACATGTGCAAAAAGATGAAAGGGTTTAGAAAGTAACTGGAATTTTAGAATAAGCCTGCCTCATTTAGGAATACAAAATTCAGTTACCGAAAACAAGTATTCCTCCCTGGTATAAGGCGCTTTCAGTGTTTTTCTAAATGGATGACTTTTTCCTAAACATTTGACCATTTATGTAAACATATGTTGTGGAAGCCTTTGGAAAGAAATCTTCTATGCTTGAAGTGAAAGTGGATCACACCAAGAATATATTAATCAGTGGCTGTTGTGCTTTTTAATTGTTTATGCAATTTTTCATTTCAGAAGGCAACCTATTGTTCTACAGGTTTGTGTCATTCCTGATCTGTTGCTTAACCACCTTAAATTGTGATTTCCAAATAGTTTTAAGACCTGTGGTCTGAATGCAGTAGACAAATGACTGACGTAACTGATAGGTCAGTGTTGCATGCATTGGATACGGTCTGTGAGCATGGAATATTTGTGCAGAATGCAGTTTTGCTGCTTTGCCTGCCCTTAAACTCTGGGAAACAAATCCTTATGTTCTTGTTCTATCATGCTTTTTTCTGATCAACTTCTGTTCATACCGGAATCTTCTTGCTATGAAAATCCACTGCTTTAGAATGTAGTATTACTTACTAAAAAGTACATGCACCTTACACGTTTGTAGAACAAATTCCAAGAGGACATGCAGATATTCTAATCATGTCAAAATTGTTTTGTTCATGTCTTCCCAATGCATTTTTATAGTATTTCTCTCTTTATAGATGTATATTAAGAAGCAGAGAAAACTCAGTATGGGCCACTTGGAGCATAAATTTTTTTTAATGGCAACATTGAAGAGTTCAAAGTAATGTACAGTGAGGAAAGCATTTAAATGAAACAGACCAGGTGAAAAAGAAATACAGTGCATCATGCACAGAGCATGTGTTTATTGGAGTAGTCCCAGTCCCAGATCAAAGATATTGAAGTAGTGGCTGGAATCCATAAAACATTTTCTGTGCCAGTAAGCACTTCACAGAAACCCCACAGCAGAGTCTAGGACATTCTTTTTTTTGTATCATATTAAAAGAAAAGCAAAAAATATTCCAGACGAGAAGTTGTAAAACCTCTGATCAGGATTTCCTCTGTTCTAAAATACAGTAGAAGACAGTTCTTTCAAATACAAAATCTGATGTGAAAGAAATGGGGAAAGAAGGCTGCAATAAATCCTGTCTGCTAAATGGCAGCCAAGAGGTGCAGCATGACGTTGCCTCAGAACAGAGAGAAATCTCATGTGAGTGCACAGCAGATAAATGGGACAAGTTTGTTTAGTGCAACCTGGAGATCTCATTAGCAGGAAGGAGAAAGGAGCACAACCAAGAACCCAGGCATGCTGGGAAGGTGTCTAGAACAGGGTATAGATGAGCCTGATTGGCTGTGTTGACTTTGTGTGTATGTGTGATTGTCAGAACTTATAAACCTATGAAAAGAAGAGGTCTTGTCTTGTGTAAAACAAGAACTGAGGAAATCTGGTTCTAGGGTTTCCAAGATCAGTTTGTGCTACTGGAATCAAAAGTTATGGAATGGGGAGCAGGCTTCCTTGACAAGGGAAAAAACTGTGGACAAGCATCTCAGATCTTTAGAAATGAATTTGCCTTCTCAACAGAACAAGAGAACTTTCAAATGTAGGACATTCTCTCCATTCACCCATACCTCATCTTGCTCCCTGTTACCTCCACCATGGCCACAGCTTAGTGCAGTGCTATAGAAACTCTTCTTTTGCAGCCATCTTGGAAATTTTACCATATGAGCTTCAGATACTGTCAAACTGAGGGAAGGAAGCATAGCTACTATAGATATGATTTTATCAGTTAACTTTTCCATTTTCTCTGCTCTCCTGTCTTTAATTGCTTGATGAGTCAAAATGTATCAGAGTCAAAATGTCTCTGCCTCAGATTTTTGGCTATTTAAAATCCAAAAATGTCTTATTTTCTCAAAACTCTTTGTGGCACTTGGTGTCTACTGAAAGACAGTGAATAATGTGGCTGAAAAGAATGGGAGTGAAGTCAAGTCTAGAAAATTAGAGCATACCACTAGGGTTAATTAGATTGAATGTATCATTCTGAAATTGCAAATGGCTACTATATGGCATGTTAGATTTTAATTCATCTCACCTAACTTGAGAGATACAGTTCAAGGGACAGTTCATCAAGTTACTTAATATAAGTAGGAAAGCTTTGGGATAAGTAGATAGCCTGGGATAGCTCTTTCAATAGAGAATACAGTGAGCAAAGGGAACAAGGTCAAACACTAAATTTTTAGGCAACTGACTTAGAGGGGAATGTGTCTTCCCTAAATATCCAGCTACATCCATCATGGAGATTTTTCACCAGTTGCTTCCAGCCGTTCTTCGAAACGAAGAAAAATTCTGTATGCTGAACTATGTAGGTCACTCTGAAAGTAATGCCTCCTACTTATTTCCGTGGAAATGGCAACGGTTTCTGGTCAGCAGTATGAATTTGAGCTACATCACCAGTTAAGATTAAGCTCTCCTGCCAATTCCAATTGGTTGATTTCAGCATTTGACCTCATCTATGTTCTCTGCAAAGGCAGTCAGTAATCAGGTGTTTGGTATCACCCATTTCTTACGTCTCCTTACTTACAGCTTTACTTTGGTTTCACTGAGAATTCACATATCTAAACTACTTTGAGCTGTCACTAGGCACCTCTGTATTTATATTCATGACTCTGTTTGTTCACGTTTAATGCCACTTGCACAAGCCTGAGCAGGTGAGAGCTGAGCACACCCACTAAGCAAATGCCTCCACAGAGATATTAGAGATTTGGTGACCTGTTCACTCACTTGAAAAATCCCCTCTTTGAAAGAAGAAATATTGACATTTGGTAAGAAACCTCAAAATGCCCTTTTTTAAAGCTCAGTTATCTAACTTAACTCTTGTGATTTCAACAGTTTGAATATGAAGTGGTAATAGCAAAACCCTGCAGGAAGAAACATTCTCTCATGAAATTCAGAGACAACGAATCTCAGGAAATCTTGCAGGAAGTTTTATCCCTTGAAAATAATTATGCAGACTGTTTCAGCCAAAGAAGAAAAAAATAATCACCATGAAAAACACCCCCCAAAAACCCTATACCTCGTGTGTTTTGGATGTTCATCTATCCCTTCTGACATTCTGACAATTACGTTAAAGAAAAAAAAAAAGTGATACATAATTTAGTTTTGTGTGCTTTTTTTTTATATACTAATATATATAACAACTAAGCTAATAACAACTTTCTTGCTAATAAAATCTTTCTTACTTTGCTGATTTGTTACTCATTGTAAACCTCAGTTTGCTAAGTTAAAGCCTGAAGATGTGCTCTGAGAAAAAGAAATTAATAGGACTTTTTCGCAGTAATTTCATTGAAAGCTATTGTTGACCCCTATTTTATCTATGCCTTCTTTGCTTTTAGGAAAGACAATCATCTTGGCTGAAACAAATTTTATGATCTCATCACTGAAGGTCTTTCTAAATTCAGCCAGCTCTTTTCTATGGATGTTGCACAAAGAACTGATATTCAGAAGCAGTCTTTTTTTCTCCAGCAGCTCAGAATATTTCCAAAGGCCTGTGACTGAGGAATCACACTACATTAGGATCTGAATTTATGTTTCCTCATATGGTGTTTACACAGATCATAAAGTCTGGCTAGAAATTAATGCTTTTAATGCAATAACGCATTCCTTAAGTCTGTGCCTTTCCACTAATAGAAGCACAGCATCTTTGCAAGTATATTCATTTCTCATGACTCTGTGTAGTAAGTGCAGATATCTGCATGTGAGATTACTGAATTGTTTCAGGCTTCCTTTTCAGTCAATGGACAAAATCTCTAGGGTGTCATTCATCTGGCCTGAGATTTTACTAAATGATGAATTGCACTTAGAAGAACATCCTTTTCTCTCTGTTGACTATAAAGTAAGCCTGGTATACATACCTGAGATGTAATCATTTAGTGCAACAGCTTCTATTGTTAAAGGAAAGAAAGACAGAAGAAAGTGTCTGGTTGGAATAATGCCTTGTAATATAAAGACCAGTAGTGGTACTTCAGACCTCATCGCTAACACTCATCATTAATGTATGGTCTTATATAAAGATCATTTATATGATCTTATAATCAGAATTACTAGTAATTCTGCTGATTCCTTCCTTTCAGTTTGTTTATCGGGTCACTTGTTACAGCTTATTTATAGCTCTTCCCCCTTTCCTCACAATTGTTGGCCCAATTGTCCCAAACTAGTAGGACCCTATTCAAGACCTATTTTGACCTCTCATTAGGATTACAGCTGGGCTCCAGTTTATCAGCAACAGTCTGAAACAATTTTAATCAGTGTTGATCCCTAAAGCCGGGCAAGCAACCCTATTAAAATTAATGAGATGGCAACCTTGTAAGAGGCAAGAATGACTGATGGGGGAAGCTACCTGATGGCACCAGACTCTCTTGACAAATCAGATGCACTCAGATGTCTTGTCAGCTTTGCACTCTCTTTATTTTCCCATGTAAGCCACCAGAAATAGAAACTTCTGTTTCATTCTGCCTAGCACTCACTCTCTCAGGTGAAAAACTGCCCAGAGCAATCCAGTCCTATTACACTCAAAGGATCATATAGGAATTATGCAGCTATGCTGTGGCTATGTAATTTTGACAATTTGAAGAAATGATTTGTAGGGAGGTGGGATAAAACACTACAATAGAAAGCGGAAGTTTCCCTAAAAGGCTATTATTCCACAAGAAATGATCACAGAATTGTTAAGTCATAAGGGATCTTTAAAGATCATCTAGTCCAACTCCCCTGCTGCAGGAAACAGGGACATCTACAGCTAAGTCAGGTTGCTTAGTGTATGTTCACACACAGGCCTGATTTACGACCCTCTCTCATGTCTTCCCCCCTCATGAGGTATCACAGACAAGAGAGACAATTTTCAACTGAGGACGCTAAAGACTAGAGTCCCTTAACTTTTGGAGTATTTTGGTTTCATTCTCCTGAAACTTGTTGAAAACAGTTTACATACTGTTGGGGACTGATCCCTAGCCCTCCATTTTTAAGATACCAGCAACTATTGTACATTGGAGGTTCATGCTTCTTGGCTGATGATAAGTGCTGCTGATTGGAGAATTCCTCTGGTTAGCATCAGGGATAAAGCTGGTGGTCTCTGGTTTTCTTCAGTTCTAATCCTCTAGCTGGTCAGGAAAGCTACTTCAGAAAGCAGTGGTGAAGAACATATGCACTGGGAATAGAGATCTCTGTATTTTGCAGCTTTCAAATACCCAAGAAAACAAACAGATATGGTGTGGGGGACTCCTGGAAGTGTATAATTTCTTGCAAAATTGTCAAAGCTTCATGCAAGGGAACTGACTCCTTAGTACACTCATGGAGTGGAAAAGCAGCTCACAGCAAAAGCATCTTGCATTTCTTATCAAACACTCCAAGGTTATCGCAAACAGCCTCACACACTTGTGCTTCAGGACTCCATTAAGCGAGATTCCTTTCCCAACAACACACCCTGCCTACACGTTTCTCTCAGCAGCTTTCTATTTGACCTTCTGGGTAATTGCACATGACCTATAATTGCAGAGCTCTTTTTTTCCTCTGTTTTAATTCAGTGAACAAAGTGTTGGTCTTAGGTTTTTGAGACTTGCGATCTTATTTTCAGGGGCTGGCATTGATTTTTAAATCCTCTGTGGACTGGATTACCTTTACATACGTTTTGTACATAGGGAGCCTAAAAAGGGGGTGGAAAACTGAAAAAAGCCAGCATCCATGAGATTGTTTTCAGTTTTCAAATAGGTTATAGAGAACTGGTAATTTTTAAAATTGTTTTAAAAAGAAACTTTCCTAGATACTATCTCAGGTTTTTATACCACTCCTACAGGTGGTAAAGACAATCACCCAGGGGCTCTGATGGATCCAGTCACCATGCAGTTTTCTATACAACCATAACAGAGGCAGCAGCACCACCACCAAAGAAATAATATCCTTTGGTATTTCAGACTGAATATTCATGAAGGCTCAACAGGATCTCCCATTAGAAATTCTGCGGCTCCATTTGTTAATGATCCATGGAAAGAGCTGGAGCAACCAAGCTCAAATTTGATTAGAGAAAGAAAGACAGGATGATAAGTTACTCCTGAGCACAACAGCCTGGGAAATTCTTTGCAAGCAGCCAGGAAAGAAGCAGAGTCATGTTCAGGCAATTGGGAAAGATAACAGAAGAGCTTAAGATGGGGGAAACAGGCAATACTCTGCAACATCTAATAACAGCTGTTTCCTTTACCTGAAGATATCAGGACTGTGTTGTGTGGGGCCAAAACAAGGAAGGAGAAGGGAAAAGGTAACTAAAGCCATCTTGTTTTATACAACTTCCGTCTTCCTTCCTTTTATCCCAAAAGTGAGGTCCTGAATTTTGCTCCCCTCAGACCATGAGAGCAATCTCCCCGTGACACGTGTTCTCTATTTAAAAATAAGCAAGGAAACAAAAACAGGGAAAAATACTCTGAACACTGGAGATGGTAAAAAGAAATAAACCCTCTTTTTTATGAAGGATATTGGCTTTGCATAGGACCTTTTAACCAGTCATCTAATGACTGAAGTACTAGTAATTGCTGTAATTAAGATCAGTGTGGAAGTAGGGAGCACTGTTGCATTGTGAATGAGATGAGGGACTGTGTGTGGCATGTGTGAGACGAGGAGCAGCACATTTGTCCTGTGCCCCTTCTTCTTCTGCCACTGAGGTGGAAATAGGAAATACTGTCATAAAGACTCAAAAAATAGCAGAATGGTACAAGCAATGAATATATAAAATATACTCTTATACCAGTGGTGAGAGGGAAAGAATCAGTGAGACAGCTCATGCCTAGAGATTATGTTTTTTCAGCAAAACCCTGCAACAACTTGTCTTATGACCAACAGGACTCATGGCACAGCTGACATTAGGAGAAGAGATGCGTGGATTTGACAGGGTGCACTCAAAGAGCTGTGGGAGCCGTGGGGCGCTTGTGACAAATTCCTTTCTGACAGCACCAAAATTTCAGCTCTGCAGCTCCTAGACACTGGCTTTGACGAAGAGAGAGAAGCCGAGTCCCACAGTCATCCCATTAGTGCCTCTCAGGTTCAGCACAAGGCAGCTGAGTGGCTGTCAGCATCAGCCGCGCTGACACTGCAGGAGGCTGCTGCACCCTTTCTCTGATAATATGAATTGAATTTAATGGTGATTAATCTCAAATAAATGAGCTTCATTTCAGTCTGGGTTGAAGCTGAGACTGGGATAGCGTAGGACACGGGGAAAAGTGAAAGAACAACGTAGTTCAGATTTTCCGTATTATTTTGGCTACTTGTTTCTGGACTAATGCAGGAGAATGGAGAAATGAGGGAAGGAGAGAGCACTAATTGTCACTAGAAAATATTGCTAGAGGAAAACCACATCATCAGCATTGATTTTTATGACCAGTTGTTACTCTTTTCTTGAAATCACCAATATCCATGGGATTTGACAGTCCTGAAACCTGGGATAATTCATTTTGATGTTTTAGATTAAGATCAGGAGTGAAGGGAATGCATAAAACCAGTTAGTGTTGATTTGAAACGTCATGGGGTCTTACTGCCTTTCAGTGCCTTTGTTAGGAAGAAAATCAGTGCTAAATACTTAAAGCAGTTTGCCTGGGTCTGAAGAAGCATTGGTTCTTTTGGTTTTCTTTTTCGTTTTGCATTTCTAAGACAGCAAAGTTAAACCGCAGCGTGCATCTCACTGAATTCTAGTTCTGCTTTTTGTTGTTGGTGTTTCTGAGGCAAAGTAGTTAGCTGGTTTGCAGTCTCACCTATAAACAGAATGTAATATTTTTAGTTCAGAAGTTGAACCAAGCACTTTTACTTTAGGATGTACTTGCCATGTTTACTTTTATGCCAGCATTTTGGCTTGAGCCATGGGAGAAATTGGTCTTACATTGTTGCATGGTACAAAATGAGTTGGAAATTTAATCAGAATGTTTCTCCCTGAGTACTTCTCCTTACCTCTTCTTCTGCCTCTCTCACACACACACACTGCAGACTCACCAAGCATGTTTAAGACAGAGAAGCAGCTACTCACTCAGCTTAGACAGAAAGAATTCTTTGCAATGATTTCTTTAAATAGAGTTAACTATTAACTAAGTAAATGCCAATGAAGTCATGCATTCTGTCTTACATACTTAAACTCCAGGAATGAAATATTTTCCTTTTCTTTATTTAGAAAAAGAATCAGAAAACTCATGCTAATCTATTGACAACAAAAAGCCAGGGCTTTTACTCAAGAAGCAATGGTCTGGCTCCTTATTCTGCCTATTACTGTGGCTCTCTCCAACTTAAGACAATAAATAGAATATCAGCATTTTGAAAAAAAAAATCTAAGAGCAAGAGTAAATTAATTCATTGCATGCTTGGACAACAACTGCCTGACTTTAGATCATGTCAGTCAGTGACTACATTGTTCCTCATTGCCTTGCATTTTTTTCCTCCAGGTTGGTTCCTCTTCACTGTCATAATTTCTTCCCTTTCTTACTGCAAGTGCCTTTATCTGATTACTGTGGGAATAATTACTTGATATATTTCCTCACAAGTATGTGCATTTATATCTACCCAGATGTAATTCTTTCCTCTACATTCTGTGAAAGGGGCACTCTCTACAGCTGCAGAGTTCACATTGCAAGAAGCTGTAAGAGCTCAGAAAGAGCTCTCCAAAGCAGCTTTGCTTATGATGTCCTCTAACTCCTCTCTGTGGGACAGTCTGAAGAATAGTAGGTGGATAACCCATCCTAATGTGGCTGACTTGTCCTTCAGGCTGGAAATTGCCAAAACTTTACAGATTTGGAAAGCTAATGATCATGATGATTGCAGCAGAAGGAGGAGTTTGTAAATGAGTTTATTATTATCCAGCTCTGTAGAAGTTTGTCAGAGGATTTATTTTTTTTAATTCAGCAGGCCCAAAAGTTTGGTTGGGTTTGGTTTCTTTGAATGGAGAGAGACACAAAGAGATTTCTGCACAGCAAGTCAGGTTGTGAACAAGTTCCTTGTCTGTAATGGCTACAGGTTGCTGTATGTGACTGTAATAGAGATAATACCAGCCAGGCAAGAAGGATAACTTCCTGAGAGACTGAAGGAGAGCTGAATGCCTACACTACACTCATGTTGTGTTCAAATCTCTTAAACAAAGCTGAATTTCTCTTGATTTAAAACAAGTGTTTTGAGTCTCAGGGCATTTGCATGTGAGTAAAACTCAATTGTTTGATGCCTGGAGCTAAAATGAACTGAGGAAAAAAAAAAAAAAGTGAAAAAATGGGTTTATAGATTCATGTACTCTATCAGCTGTCTGATTAAAAAATATATATATATATATCACTTTTCTTAAAGAAAAAGGACTTCAGTATATGATGCCAGCATAGGCTTATACACAGTATAAGTATACACAGGCTTTCATGAAAGAATTAGCCACACTTCTGTGAAAACTGAAGAAAATATGAGAAATCCAGCATATAAAATCCAACATGTAAAATACAGTATAAGGAATGAACTGAAGTTTTTGTAGTCTCTTTTCTTTCCCCTGTGTCAGGTCATTAGTTAATTCACTTCTTCACTTCATAAAACAAAGCTCCTATTAGTTTATGATTTAATGTTCTTTAATAATAATTCTGTACCTTATTGAGCTAAGTTTAGAATCAGAGGAACTCTAATGTCAGTGAACTCACATATTGAAAAGATAAGATCTGAAAAGTGATCTGCTTTGGAAAAATGGGTCTTTAATGGTAATTGCTGGCAATCATACGTACATTTTATATATTTGGAGAGCTGTACAAGATATTACAAAAGTGACCCCTATGGGGATGATAGGGATTATTGTTCCAAGTTTGATAGAGAAGACAACTATAGAATGAAAACATTAAGTAACTCATATAATGTGATATACTGTATGAGCTTACAGTTTGCCAATGTGTTTTGTAATGCTCTAAGCATGAAGGATCTGGTATATTGAAGGTATCTAAGTTTTTCATGTATAAATTCACTTAAATAAGGTAAGAAGCTGGGCCCACTATCATTTTAAAAACTAAATAACTTCTGTACGTAAACTAGTAAATCAACTTGCAAAAAAGAAAAGGAAAAAAAAAAGGTTGTGTGGAAAATAGAAAATTAAGAATGGAAAAGAGAAGCCTTCGTGTGTCATAAAATACTGATATTAAAAATCTTCATTAGATGCATAGGAGTGAATAAATTTGTAAAACACATTCTGTCTGTAGGCATCTCAGGTCTTAACATGTTTTTTGAGTAAGGGGTTGCAGCTTTCCTGATTCATGCAGTCAGCCACAAAAAAACTTCCTGTCAAACACACATAATGTTTACAGCTATCTATTTTGAGAATTATTTCGTAGCCATAATTGAAACAGGAGGTGAAATAAACTCTTGGAAAGCATCTTCTTTAAAATGATGTTGTACAGGTATTTAGAATGATAAAAGAGACTCTCTCTCAATCTACCAACATATATAATAAATTCACATAAAAATGCAACAAAAATAGTTCACACTGGGGAGGTAAGCAATGTTACAAGCAGAGGAAGGCGTACAAACTCAATGTCCCCGATGCACCGAGGTTTTCCAGATGTTGACACTGTGCCTCGGATGACAAGAGAAATGCTAATTTCAACACAAGTGGCCAACCAATGGAAGAATACAGAAGCCATCCTATTACATCCAGCCAAACCATAGATGCAGTGCTGACAAGAACATATTTGCTCAGGGAGAATAAAAAAGCCACAGAGGAAGAGTTAAGAGTTATGTCTCCCTTGTGGTAGGCACTGTATGCCCTTGTTATAAGAAGACTGTCTGCATCTCAGCAGGCTTGCATTTCATGCAGTTTGTTTGCCAACAGTCAAAAATAAGTTGCTCTAGCCAGGTGAAGCTTCGTATTCTACAATTCTTAGAGATTCTGGAAAAAAATCTGCTTGCATTTAACCGCTTATTTTAAGGTTTTTAAAGAAATGACAGAGAAATAATGTAATTGAATTTTTAAGTCTTGAAGACAATCCAAGTGGCTACCTTCTCAAATGGGGTACCCATCTGTAATAATGAAAGAGCGCTATAATCCATAGGGTCAACGTTATGTGACGAGTGCTGTATTCCTGTTTTAACACTTATGCAATTTGCCAAGATGAATATCTTAAGACCAAGACAGTTATTTACTTCACATAATACTGAATTGAAGGTGATTTATTTTATTTTATTTTATTTTATTTTATTTTGTTTTGTTTTGTTTTGTTTTATTTTGTTTTATTTTATTTTATTTTTTTGCTATGGAATGTTGTAGAAATCAGAATAAAATAGGACCACAAAATAATATAATAATACAAAAGAATAAATGAAGGTTAAGATCATTGGAGAATACAAATCCAGGGTAGGTCAAGACAGAAAGGAGGTATCTGACAGGAGTATAATGGTTAAGGCCACTTGTGAGAAGATGGTTAGGTTACATGTTATTTAGAGTACTTTACACTGAAGCATAAGTTCATATTTATCCCATGGAGAGAGCTGGATGACTTCTGAAGGCTGTTCAAGTGCCTGAAGGTAAGCTGCAAAACCACAGGGATAGGTTTCATTACCAATGAAAATCGTATTTTTACTATGTGGCTAAAAGGAGCAGCAACAATCAAAAATTCTTGATAAGAAATCTCCTTTAAAATCTTTGTCTCATCTCCCGTGCACCTCACTCTCTAACAAGAAAATGATACGAAAATAGTTGTAACCTTTCACAAAGTGCTTGTGCTAGTGTTTCCATCATGCAGTCCAATAAGCAGCCTCTCTCCTGTAAAAATCAAGCTCTTCACCGTATATGGCTCTTCATCCACACAGAGATTTTTTTTGCCGTACAAATCTGTGTACAGTTTCAAATGTAAGTGGATCACACTACTTTAATAAAAGACAAACTTTCCAGTGTATGAATGTGCAGCTGTAAAAATCTACTTCCTGTAATAATTATTCCCTTCAGGCAATTATTCCCTTTTGTAAAATGTTAGACTCATTTGCTCTGTCTGTAAGCGGTCAAAGCTTGCATGGTTTTAGGAATATTCCTTCCTTTTTAATAAACGCCTGCTTTTTGATTTAAAGAACTAAGATCAGCATACAGATTTGAATCTCCAGATGTAGGGCATGTTAAATCACTGTGGCTTTTAAGTACACAGGAAATCTTCTGGTGAATGCTTAGTGCATGTGGTACTTTTGAAGTTGTCCGTGTTCATTTTTTCCTTCCTCCTGCCCTTCCACACAAACTTTCTCCTGTGCTTTTTGTTCTTATTTTATGTGCTCCTTGGATGGTAATGCCACAGAGCTTTGAAGGCCTGTGGTGAAGTCTGGCATTCCGTATCTAGGCTGAATTGTTTTCCTTTCCAAAGGGAAGGACACAGCACAGCTGCCTAAATATAGGCACTAGTTCTGTGTCATTTAACAGCTTATCCAAGTTATGTGTGTGGAAACAGCAGACACAGCACAGGCCTTTGGGGAAAGCTGCATTTCACTGGAGTAGCAAGAGATAGGCGAGATATCCCTCAGTGCCTGCAGTAACAACGCACATCTACGTTCTAGTGGCTTAACTCTGCTCTGGTGTGTCTTCTGTGCAACAACAGAAAAAATGGCTGTATTTTATTATATTGTTATTTAAAATTTTCTATGTTTAATTGCTGTCATGAAATTCCTTTGTTTTCCCATTATTAAGGAAAATTAAAGTCTTTCCCTTTTCCCACTTGCATCACATTTGGCAAAATACGTTTTTTCACGAGTTAATCATTTGTGAATTATTTAAATATTCAGGTTAATTTAACTGTTCAGACAGCACTGGATTAATACTACTATTATAATTTTGTTTATTAATAAGTTTATGAGCCATAATTTAAATAGGATACTATATGCTCTTTCCTGGGGAATATATACAACAGCTTCTGTGGTACTTTTATAAATACTGCAGTCATTGCAAATGTTTCACAGATTGAATTTATATGAGATCATAGAGTAACTCATTATAAGAAAGAAACTTTTATATACTGCAGTCCTCAGGGCTGCTATGTGAAATGGAACACACATTTTATGTGGTTATGTGAGACATAAGTCTATCCTATATCAGATTCAAGGCTGCAATACTTTCACGATAGACACTTGTAACCAGTCTTTCTAAAATATGACTATCATCACAGAATCTGAAACTCTTTGCCCTCATGCTGAATCTGTGACCTGTGGCTGTCCCCATTTCTGTGAATACAGGGACAGCATGGACTGAGAAAGAGATACCCAAAGGAAAATTTATAATTAGAAGCACTAAAAACATTACCACTCATCTTAGCCTGTTTTATCAACACACTTCAATGACCAGAAATATCGTTAATTTGTGTCCCTTACTTTAGTGAGTTATATGGCAATTTCATCAGCACAAGTTTTATTAAATACCCTTCTAAAACCTTCTCATAATATTGTAATTATCATAAACTTTGGTGCTCATATAATATGAAAGATAGCAGTTAATACTTAAATTTAATAATATATATAATATCATAATATGTTCATAAAGGAGAAATTAAATTTTTAAGAAAGCTTTCTATTAATAATTCTGAAAATAAAAGATACTGAAACAAATCAATAATGTTGACCAAATAATTACTTGGTTTGCATTAATCTAGACAAGTTTAGGCAGGAATTCAGCAGAGCCCCAGTAGATTGCCTTTAGGAATGAAAGAAAAACTTTTCAGCTGGTTGAGGGTAGTTGTTCATCTTACTTTCTGGATAGCAGATAGTCGGACTCAGTGACCGAGAAAGTCTTTTCCAAGATTTTATTCCTCATGTGAACTTTCACATTTCCTGCCATTTGATTTCTTTATCTCTTAAATTTCTGATGGGAGCCTGCAACATTTTCCTTCCAAGCTTTTTATTTTTGTTTCAAGGAAGGTTGAGTAATATTATATTTAAAGGCTGAAATAAAAATTCACTGAACTGAATGTTCTTAATTCATTGGCTCACTCTCTTTTGAGTCCTTTTCTTTATATTGTTATTTATCTATTTCTCATTAATTCAGTCAGTTCCACTGAGTAGCTCTTCCTTTTAGATCACTGTATTGCTCATTCTTTCTAGGCATTATTTTATCTGGAGAAGATGAATTATAATGCAGCTTCAGTGAAGGACAGTATTTTTCCTTCCTGTCTTGTTCTACTCATTCATTTAATGTATATATATGGGGCACCAGCAGGAGATTTGCAGAGGGGCTTACAAAACACGAGAATCACATTCATGAAGAAAGTCTGAGAGAAGACAAGTCACATTTATTAGAAACAAGTCCATGCAATTTTTTTAATCAAGCAGAGAGAAGGGTTTCTGGTAAAAATCAAGAGTCAAAGGCCATGATTAATTAGTCTTTGTGAGGTCAAAATTAAATTGAACACTCCCACACATAATCTGAAGTATTAGGACTTTACCCATTAGTGTAGCTGCTCAGCCCTGAGTGCTGTGAAGCAGCAAAGAGTCTCCAGGAGAGGAGTTCCTATGACTCTTCTCTATACTCCCATTCTATTTGAGGGGATAAAGATAGAAGAATGGGAATGTAGACAAGATGAATGAAGCTACACAGGTTCTGCTGCTGATTTCATACTATTCACTTCTAAAGTAATACAAACTGGGAGACGGCTTCTTAATATGATGTGGATGGCAATCTGGAAGATCCTTTTTAGATCTTTCTCCAGAGTCAGTGAACAGTGATAACAATATGGTGCAGCTGAGGTCAGAAAGATATCAACTGATCATCGTGTGCTGCACAGATCTTGGAAACTGCCCTTCTTGCTCCAGTTACAAACTGTGTCGATTCTCTGATCACAGCACACATCTGGCCAGCAATGCTGGAGAATTTCCCTAGAAAATGTAAGAAGATAATGCCGATGCAATAAATTGTTGAGCAACATCTGTTGTTCATGACACCTACTCAATAAGGTGCAAATAGGGCTCATTATGAATCTGGAAGAACTTAAAGGGAATTGAAATATATGGGAATTGAAACCTATATGCTAGACTTAGGAAGCAAAATTTTAAAGCTGTTATATGAGAATGGAAAATAAAACCTTCAAATCTGGGAGCTATCATCTGCTTTTTGTTTGTTTGTTCTTGAGGAAAAAAAAGTATTAGAAGCAGATAGTATGTGAAAAATGTCCTATGACACAGCTGTAGTAATAGATGCACTGAAACCCAACCCAATTGGCCTTATTCAGGCAGAAAGCCATCTACCAGTCTGGATAATGTTTGCAGATTCGACTACTCTTCTATAACATTAACCAGGATTCATGTAAAGATTAGGACATGTAAACTGGAATAGTGTCAGTGATGGGGTTGCAGTAGTCCAAGCTAGAAGTTAAGCATCATTTAAGATGTCATGGACATCTTCTTGGACTTGCCCCTCTGGAAGGGCCGCCATAATTTCATGCTTGCTGTCCCTGTATGGATATGTAAGATATCCTGGCACATCTCAGTTGACACAAGGAGGGGCCTACCTTTATGCTGAGTTTATCAACTAATTTTCTCCTCTAGCTCATACACAGATGTCTCAATCTGCATGTCTTAATTCCAGGTTGAATCCTCCCTTCATATTGTCCAGTATATCAACATCAGCAGAGAGCCATAGTGACATTACATATGCAGCTATCACAAAGCAATAAATGAGGCAAAAAGAGCAGAAGCATTATTTTGTAAGTAAACTGCTGTGAATAAAGACTGACAATAATTAAATGTTGTCTAATTAATAAGAATATTTCTCTTTGCATTTTATTAGTATAAATCTAGAGTAGTTGCACTGTTCTGTAAGAAAAGAATTGAGGACAGGACAGTAAGAAGAGATGAAGCAGAAAGAGCATTTTGTTGACATTTTTCATTAAACCACGTGATTTTACAAGGAAAATTTTTCTCTGAAAGTGCAAAACACATGAAATGAAAGTTCAGTGGGCTTTCTGTCCTATATTTGGTGTTTGGTATATTACATCCGCCATTCAGGTGTGTGGACAACACTAAAGATGAAGTGGCACTGGTGTGATAAAGCCTCACATATGACAACATCCCTGGTTATTCATAAAAGAAAAGGTCATAGAAACAAAGGAAGCTTGATTGAAGGAAAGTAATAGAGATGTTCACATAAGTATGTGTGGGACAGATGCATGAATATTATTAGAAAAATTCACGATGAGTCCCTATGGTGAAATGAGCAGCAGGTGCTGGGCTGCTGCAGGGGAAATTAAGCAGGCAGCTTGAAAGGGCAGATACATACCATAGCCCTGGGACACATTCATTACAGCAGAGGAGATATGAAAACTCCCTTAGCACATGCAATTATGCTCCGCTGATTTGAAAACTACTGATTTTATTGTGAAGAATAAGGTCATGAGTGTCCGAAACGCCAAAAGCACTCTTGAAATTTTCTGTGGGCAACACCTTTTCTATGAAATGGAAGCACTAGGCAAGTCTGGAGCTATTAAAGGTTTCAGGGAAGGCATTATTCTCAGAATTCAGGGCAGAAGCAGCGGAGATCTGGTCAAACAAAATTCCTGAAACCCAGAAGAAGGTGTTTTTAATTCATAGAAGACAGCCATTGAAAAGGAGTAAGATATTCTAATAACACTAGTACCTCTACAGGAAGAATACTTTGGTTTAAGCTTTCGTTGAATGTCTCCAATGCATTTATCTTAGAATGTGGCAAATGAAATCCTATTCCAGTGAAGGCCGAATACTGCTCCCCCAGAGATACGTTGAGAATAAATTCAATGACCTCAGTGGAGCTAGTGTGGATTATACTATTGTGTCATGGAATGAAAGTATAGTTTGGCTCTTGCTCTGCTAAGCAAGGGAACTGTCAACTTTATAAATGAAGCCAGCCACATGGCAACAGCCTGGTTTCCCTCGTCCAACACAAATTCTGTTTTTAATTTTCATTTATATTAAGAAAGCTGTATTTGGGTCGTTTAGCATTTCTCTTTTAGCACATCAGCTTTTGAACGTAGAAACAAGTGATTTGGCTTCCAAAAGTAGCACGCTTGTCAGTAATGAAAGAAGAAAGGAGAAGATCCAGAAGGACAACTTTAAGACATTGTAAAACTTGTTAGTTGTAACTAATTATTTTAATCTATGTATTAACTGGCTGAAAACACAAGATCAGTTGGAGAATTTTATAAATACATCAGAGACTTTTGGTTACATCAAAAGATGTTCACATTCTCTATCTATTATGCTTATGGATTAATGTTTCCCATTCAAATCATTTGTCATTTTTCTCTTTGAAGAACAGATGTTCTGAAAGAGCACTGATACTTGAAAAGAATGTACCTTGTACACAGGGTAGTACTTAGGAAAAAAATTTCATCTTCCACTTCTCTTTCCACATCTTGTGAAAGAGAAACATGAATCTAGTTAATATCTATTGCTAACAACCCTGCCACTACTTTGTTAAGAACATTCCTCATGTTGTCTCTCTTTCAACCTGTTTTATACTTGTTTGAGAAATAGGAAAGGCTTGGATTCACACCTATTTGACCAGAGTGGGGAAATCATAACCTTTGCTCTAGCTTATCTTGCTAAGGATCATAAAAACTGTGAGGAGCCTTACCATTGCTCAGTGTATTCAGAAGCTGAAGCTGGAATTGAATCAGGGTTAAAGAACTTTCCCATCAGATTTCAGTGAACCTTAACCAGTCCCTTAAATGCCTCATAATCCATGCAGAAATGGGAATTATGTCATAGAAATATCACAAGATAAGGGGAAATACGATGCTTTTCCACATCAGAGAATGCAAAATTGGACGTAGAATTCAGAATGCAGTGATAGAACAGAACTAAGTGGGATGCAACAAAAAGAGAAAGTTACACAACCTCAAATGAAAAGCAAATCAAGCCAAAATGTGCCACAGAAGCAGTACTAATAAAGAAGGATTACTACAAAGATGGTGGACCTAAACTCTCCTCAACAAAAAGTAAAACAGAGGGCAGTGCCAAAAGACCAGGGTCTCAGTTTGGACCTTAGAAAACTCTAGAAAGCAAGAAATAAGAAAATTATCAGCGGCCAAAGCAGGTGTCCAAAGGTGTTGTGGGATCTCCCTCTATGGAAGATTTAAATACATGATCAGACAATACCTGAGCTGATTGGTGTTTTTTTTTCCAAAATTTTTGTAGTAGAAAGCTTTCAGTCAAATTCCGTGGGCATCCTTTACATGAGAGTTCAGATTTCCAGGAGTTGTTCCTTCAGTTGCAAATGAGAGCTGGTATTATCAGTCTCACTGATTCCTATCCCTTAGGCATCCACAACAGTGAATATCTTACCCACTGTATTCATTACTCTAGGAAACCTCCTAATCTTAATAGGAAAGAGTAATTAACAGGAAGCATATTTCATATTCGAAGATTCTATGATGTGGGTGTAAGTTTTTGCTGCCATCCAGTTTCTTGTGAGACAAGGTAGTGATCAGTTTCAGCTCTTTGCAACAGTAGTTACCTCATTTTTTATAGCTCTAGCCTAAACCAGTTTGGATAATCCTACAATGCATCCAATAATTTTAATGAAATTGTTTTTCTTGACAGACAGGACTGTTACGAACACCTAGTGTAACAAAAGCAATTCACTGAGTTAATTTATTCTCCAAGATAGTGCATACATTTGATTTTAAAATGACTGCTGTTGTAGAAATCTGCATTATCCTAAATAACTTGTTCCTAAGTTCACCTATTCTGGCTATTACAACTTTGTATTGTGCTTATAAATTGATATTACATATTTCATTTCAGCTTCTATTCACCATGTTTTGTTAAATCAAAGGCTTTTCTTATGTGAATAATGTCTTAACAGTGGCACTTAAACTAGTTTTCAAAGAGTTTATAAAGGCGCACATTGACAATATGATACTGTCTGTTATGTGTCTGAAATTATACAAACACTTTGAAACACTGAATAGGAAAACCAGTTCAGATTTCTCTTCCCTCTATTATTACAAATAACTGAAGATCAAACAAAACAGAATGAGAAAACAATGAGAGAAAATATATTTGTGAAAGACCCTTCTCATGAGTTTATAATGATGGTAACATTGGCTGGTACATTTTTAATTTTTATCAAAGGCAATATTGAGGTACCTAGTGCAATTCAGTCGATTGCAGATCAAATTGTTGTCTGAACTATTTCAATCTTCTGCAAGTTTAGATAGAGAGGATCCCAGAGGTTTAAGCCTCTGACTCATATCAAGTTTAATACAGATTATGTCCTCAAATTCCCATTTCTCCCTTCCCGATTCCCACCTTTGAAGGATAGTATGCATGGATAATAGAAAAGAAAGCAATTTAGTATGTTTTGATTCCCATTAATGTCCCAAAAGATCTATGGTTGGTCCTTATAAATAAAATAGCAAGGGAAATTACACAGTGGAAGAAGTTTTATTTACGTTAAGGAATGAATACAACCTGGATGTAAAGAAGCTTATACCGATAATTAGAAGATTTCTAGATATTGCAGTGAAGATCTGGAATAAATGTCTACTTGGAGACATAGGAGAAAAAAAAAAAAAATCAATCTAATTAGCTGTAAAATAGAGCTTGATCTACTGTAAACCTGTGGGGTTACATGATGTGACTGCCAGAAATGATAGGGTACTGAAATCAGTGAAGTCCCTCTACTGCTTCAGTTCTTACTGGAATATTTCAGCTCCTCTCACTCTTCTGTTTTTAATCCACATTCCTTACTTCACCTAATATCTGAGCTATTACACTGCTGAATGTCTCCTGTCTAGCCAGAATTTCTCATGTGGCATACTAGCTATGTTCACGATATGAGATAAGAAACAATTTCATTAAACATTTCAGCTCATTACATCAAATTCCTCTGTTCCCAGACCTTCCCAGATGAGCAGTAGCTTCATCATCCTTTTTCACAAGAAACTGTGTACTTCTACAATGCTGGTGTGTATCTCTGAGTGCATTCCCTTGATAAGTATAAATACGTAAGTACATTTCTATTCCGCCTGAACTCTTCTTTTGATAATGACATTACCAGCTCAGAACATGCACAGGTTTCTGTCAGAATGATGATTCTTCCCACACTTTATGAAGGAAAAGGAAAGTTTACTCTGGCTTACTGTCATAGGTACACAAACGCCATTTCCGTATGCAGAGTATATTTTTGCAGAGTCCTTTAGAGCCAAAAAGAGGCAGAAGATTGTATAAACTATCAACTGAGAGTAATCATTCATTACTGTGTCTGGTCTCCATCAAAGGTAGTTTTTCTCTCATTTCTCTGTGTGCATTTCATTTTGATGTCCATGAAACCAGTGTTACCAGCTTATGTGCTAACATGAAATATAGACATAAGCAATTCTGCACTCTAGAATGCCTTAGGGGACTTCCCATGTCCTGCACCTCTTACCTCAGCCAGCAGAACCAGCTGTCCTTCTGCATCTTTAATGGCTCACTGGCCTTCTTGTAGCCAAGAGCACACCTGAGCCTCAAGAATCCCAAGAGAATTTGTGACAGAATGTTTTCACTACATTGTCCTCCTCCATGGGACTTATCAAGCCTGGCATGCTAATGCCAAAGTCAAGTCTCCAACTGAATTTATGTGCTAACTCCAGCTGCAGTCACAGTAGGTACATATTTCAAAGGACTGCCATCGTGCAGAAGCCTTGAGATTCATTGGAGAAGTTAAAGCTTCTCCAGGCTGACAAATCTTTTATCGAAGGACAGAGACAGAACATCACATACTTCCTGTATATTCGCATATGTGAAAACAAGAACCTGCAGAATATTTCTTAGTTTGCATATACTCTTCCCTCCCCCAGACCCCGTATTATGTGGATTCATATGCACTAATCTTTGTGAAAGTAAGTCTGCACTATAAAGAGCTGGCGAGCTGTTGAAATGGTGATGTTTTCTCTTTCATATATTTCTTGAAGACCCTTTGTACCTCATGAATTTTGAAATAAGACAGAATAGAAATTTTGTCCTATCATATCTGACATATTTCAAATTTGGACATAAACACTGTCCATCCTGAAAAATGCTCTGTCTTGGTATCCTTCAAGCTTGCTTTAAACAACAACACATAACTAGGCAGAAAGAAGTTGTCCGCATTATGTAAAACCTTCTCTGTCAGCGCTTATCACATTCTACCCATCAAATAATAAGGCAGATCATCATAATGGAACACCAGATGACTAAAATATTATATTCATTTTTTCTTCTGTTATTTGTGCCATCTTTCACTGTGCCACTGCTTTCTTTTTTCTTCTGTTATCAAACTGATTTTCATCTTCCAAGCCCAGCTTGCAGGATCTGTTCATTTTAAGAGGACATAAGCCACCCTAGAGCCACAAAGCTGAAGAGGTGCCAAATTTAATCAGCTTGTTTTCATTATTCATCCTTTTAATTTTTAGCAGCTTACATTTTCTCCATCATTCTCCCATGGCATTATGGCAGCAGCAAAACTTTTCCAGACAGTGCCATCAAGACTGATCTTGCAAACACAACTCAAGATGAATGCCACTGTGGTGTTGCTGGAGGAGGCCTCTGATTAAACCAGGAACTACTTAAGGCTATGGGGTCTGTAATGGAAAAAAGTGGAACTCACTGTGGAATTGGGATATCTCACTGTTTTCTGGTTCATCTGCGTGGCTCATATCCCAGGCACTTTCCTGCTGAGAGCTTCACTTTCATTGAGGCCCCTGCCTCCCACAGAGGTTCTCTCAGGAGCACCTCCTAGGTGCCTTTCTTATCTGCCCTGCTGCAGCTCTCCTGGAGGAGCAGTGACTGTCACACAGGATTTACCCTGCAGTCAAGAAGCCCAGGGAATACCACTGCTCCTTCTCCTCCACTTGTAACAGCCAGCTGACCAGGCACAGAAGTTTCTGGGAGGATAAACATTCACAATCATAGCATAATATAAATTGACTTCAGAAGAGATATCAAAATAAAATAAGAAAAATAATACTAGAAAGATTTGGAGAAAGTCAGGACAATTATTTTCCAAAAGAGCTCCATTCTGTGATGCACAGATTTGGGATTTTCCAGTGCATAGGTCACGACTGTCAAACCCACAACTGTTTGTGAAATAACGACCATAGGAGAAGCAACCTTCTAGTGTTTCAAGCCATAAAATGCTGCAGAGGGCAGGAGTGCCTTAAAGGGGGATAGCTTTAAGAACAAAGTGTTTGAAGAAATCTTGTTGAGACATACCATGCTGAAGATAAATCAATGTGATCATTCCTGGAAAGCCTGGCTGACAAATTTCCTCATTGCATAGCTGTGGGGATAGCAGAAAATATTTCTTGCGTTACTCATGTGAACAATCCCAGTGATTTCAGAAAGACCCAGACTAAACCTTTGAATAAGGAAAACAGGATTCAGCCAATAGTTTTCAAGAATTTCCCCCAAAATTGGAAAGAAAACTGTAACGATTTTAAGGTGGACTGGAATTTAAAATGTAATGCTTGCTGTGTTCTTTTCAGGGGAATTTCAAAGTTGATAGAAAAGGTGTCATTCTGATTAGAGTCACTAGCTGCAGAGTGCCATTTATATAAAACCATAGTGATTTCTGTTGGATAGATTTTCCCCCGTGTTATGAAAATAGCTTTCTAGGAGATAAAAAAAAAAGATACATCAAAGAACTTGGCACATAGTTGAGTCTGATCCTCCCATAAGCTATATAACCAGACTCTACAAACCATTGTGGATGCCCCATCCCTGGAGGCATTCAAGGCCAGGCTGGATGTGGCTCTGGGCAGCCTGGTCTGGTGGTTGGTGACCCTGCACATAGCAGAGGGGTTGAAACTAGTTATCATTGTGGTTCTTTTCAACCCAGGCGATTCTATGATTTAAGATCTTCAGCAGGAAGTGATACAGTTGTATACCACAGGCAACACATACAAACATTTGGGTAAAGCTGTGTTCACCTCTAAAAATGCTCAGCAGATATCATGATTCCATCAGGCTTCTCTCCTTCCAACCACAAGTGAACCACAGCAATGCTTACAGAAAAGATGCAGCCACCATTTATTGAAAGGCTCTTTGTTGACATGGACTACACACACAGTGATTGAAAATCTATTTTCACTGTTGAAAACACAGCTGAGGACAGAAAACATTCAGTTCACAAGGAGTTATCTGTTCTGAAGCAGCCTCTACAACACAGGCTGCCAGCAGTTCCCAGCAACAAGCTGGAGGACAGCAGAGGGGAATGCCAGCAGGAGCTGAGCTCTGAGCACAGCTCAGCACAGACTGAAAGCATCTGGCATGGGGAACCACGACCTGAGCTGGAAACTGAAGACTACACACAAGGAAACACATCCCAGTACTTGCAGCCACGTCCTTTCCAAGGAAATCAGTTAGAGGCTTCCCATAGGACTTCAGTAAACACATTTTATTTCTTCCCATCCACTGTTAAACTGGCCGCAGAAGCAGGAAGTCTCAGGACCCCTTGGGAATGCTTGTTGGCTGTCTAAGCAAAGGCAGTGTTATATAGCTCTGAGAGTTGTGTCCTTTCTTGAATCAGTTTTGTTTTACTGGTTACATATAAAGCTGTATCATGCTGGTCACCTGCCCTAAGCCACACAGTACAAATTAAGAAAGAAAAGGGAAGGAAAAAAAACCAAAACCAACAGCATTCAGGGAACAGCTTCCAGAAGTAATTGTTTTGGGCCAGTCAAAACATTATCTTTTTTTTCTAAAATATGAGAATGAGAAAAGACAACAGATTTCCCTGGGGCATCTTTCTGTGCTTCTGCTGCAACAATTAAGTTAACATGTCACATCTGCTATACATCCTAATGAGGGAAAATAAGGATTCTAACCCAATTCATCCAGGAGGAAGACATCTGAGATGCTCATTTCTATAGTCCCAGAAGCAAAAACCATTATTATGGCTGAGATATGTGACTGATACATTCTAGAGCTTTTCACTGTACCTACAAACACTTCTTATAATTTACTTTCCTCTGCCTATTCTTCATAGAATAGTTAAGCTAATAGCTAACATCGGCTCAGACCTGATTGCAGCTTCTAAAAGGATTGTTCAGCCCAATTCAGTGGTCAGAGAGAACTACAATTCTGATGCCAAATTTTGTTTTCTAACCTAAAATGTTGCATATGGCGTGAAAAAAAAAAAAAAAAAAAAAGTCTAGAAGTAAAGAAGTAATCTGCCTGAGCTTAAAATGTTTTGTGATTTACAGTATTTGGTTAAAAATGTGCTTAGGTTGATGACAAGCAAAGTAGGATGTAATTTAGTTTGAAAAGTAATTACTCTGTTGCTGTAAAACTCACTGAGAAAAGTCAGATACTTAAAGGTGAAGAGAAATGCTGACAAACCATAACTATCACAATGCTAGAGAGTAAAACAGCTTTAAATAATGTGCATATTTCATGAGGTACTCTTTTCTATAATTCACAGTAGACACATGTATGCTTTGAGAAGTCTAATCATGGCAATCACTGCCAGTTCAGCAAAGACTTATAAATAACTTCGTCTGAATAAGCAGTTGCAGTGGGCTCCACCCCGTATGAAATTAATGCACTCTCGATAAAGCTCCATATTCCAACACCTGGATTGAGGTGTCTGCTCTCCTCTCTGAATGTGAGTGAGGCACTTAAATTCCAGATTCAGTAAACTGTGCCCAGTATCTAGAATTACTCTCCGTCAGCTGAGTAGCTCCTTAGACTCAGGCAAGGAGAAGGCTCTGATGTCCAAATTGGCCTTTTGGGATGGTGAATGTTTTCTGTTTAGACATTTTCAAGTACTCTATTCTACGTGGCTGCAGATGCTGCTGCAGGCCGCTATAGGCTGGATCTACCATCCCCTAGAAGGCTAATTTTCAACTTTTACTACAATTATACCTAATCTCCTGAATAGCCTCCATTTTTCATAGGCCACAGCCCAAGGCATAGGGAGAAATCCTAAACCTGCGTTACTGTAATATTAATACCTGAAAGGATGACAAGGAAGACAATAGAAACCAGAAAGTATGTGCCATAAAAAAATGTATGTGAAGAAATTTTATTAACTGTATCCAAAAAAACAAACAAACAAAAAACAAACAAAAAAAAAAAACACCACCAAAAATTCTGAAATATCAGAATCAAGAATTTTAAAATAATTTTAAAATAATTCTTGATTATACTGCGAGATATTTTCCAGATTAACTTCACAGTTATTTTGAAATCTTTACTGAGCAAAGCATTCAGGCTTTGCCAAATTGAGATGTCCAGCACATTGTGATAAAAGTTGTTTTCTAACATAAGTATGTATTGGCAGTTTTATCATTTTAACCATATGGAGGTTTCTTACTGTTTACATGGATACAGCAGATGTTGTTTTGATTTTTTAATGTTTTTTTTTTTTATCATTAAGAATTTAAAAACTTATCTTTCTTAATTTTTAATTCTTTAGTAAATGATTAATAAGATATAACATAAATGCAGACTTCAGAACTAGGTACATAAATTCCAAAAATGTAAATATAGTGCTTTTTTTGTTACAGATGATTTTAGCATTGGGGAATTCTAAACATTGTTTAGCATTATCACTGTAGCCTCCAGGATTGTTTGAGATTATGCAGGGAATTAAGTATTTGTCACAGGCATCTTTGCAACCTGTAAAATTCATATTCAGTTCTGTGTTTCTATTCATTTATTGTGCTTGTGTAAATTCTGGGTTTTGGTGGTTGTTTTTTTTTAGCCATACACCTGTATGCTACTGTCTGACTATGCAAACTGACTACATGGAAGAAGAAATCAAAACAATGTTATTTATGGATCTACATTATTCTATTAAGCAGAAAAATTTTGCAAGTAAAAGAACCCAATAAAAGCTTATGATAGTATTCTAGAATATAGGATTTGAGAAACATGACAAAAAAATGTTCACTTATTCAAAATAGCACAGGTATCAGGACCTCTTTTGACTTCTCAGAGAAGGCTAACACAGAACTAGTACAGTAACAGGTTTTTTATTCATTAGTATAGATCTTACGTGTTGGCTAGAAGAAACAGTGATTCACTTTCTTGCTAGAATGATTAAGGTAGTGGATAACATTTCACAGATGTCTTACACACACAATAAATTAAAATTGAACTTCTGTTTTGCTGTATGAAAAATAACATGAAAACAATTGGAATGAACCAATGTTGATGCAGTTGCGTGTAAGGAAGCGATCCACCTGTATGAAGTGATCCAAGGGAATACCACTGTACAAGGTTTAAACAGTAAAAAAGAGAAAAGAGGGAATTAAGAAACCATTATTTAAAGAGCATTATTACATCATATACTATGAAAGTGATTAAGCTATAGTAGGAATGGACAGTTTTTAGAGGGATTAGATAGAAAATGTAATTGAGGAGGACGTAGAAAGAAAGTTACCTTAACACACTGTCAATGTATAATGCACTTAATACACTGTCAATGTAACAGCCATGAACAAGAGCCTGTATGCTGTGTTCATAATGATCTGCATCAGTAGAGGTAACCTGCTGTTACCCCTGCTGAAACGTACTATCCATTGCCTCACTGCTCTCACATCCACTGTTTGGTCTCTAGAAACATTCAGCAACTGTCAATGAATGCTAATAGGTACCATTTCTTCCTCATGGGAGAATTTGGTGACACGCCTCTTCTTCATATGAATTTTCATATCAGACATCATTTTCTCAGACTGCCCTTCTGCTGCCATCTGCCACATGGCAACAAAATAAAATGGAATATTGATGGGAAGGTTCAGTTTCTACTGCTGTGCCAGTAACGTTTGCCTCTGACATTGTGGGTCAGCACCATCAGTCAGAAGGCATTACTTTCAGAGCAGGCCTTGAAAAATATATACTACTGTTAATTTATATAAGTAAAAAAAACTTAATTTTGTATTTTTTTTTTTATTAGAAGCATAAAAATTAGCAATAAAAAGGTAAAAGTAAAGGTGTATTTGACCTTGTTTTTGTGACACTAACGCATAAGCCTGGTCTGATAGAGGTGGTTGCTATTCTTACTGAGCTCTCAAGGTTTTCATCAGTTTTAATGACATTTTACTCTTCCTGTACTTCATCCTTTAAAACAGTTGTTCACAAGTGTACATACTGCCAGAAGTGATGACATGGATAAGGTGTGACTGTGAAACGAGGGTAGAGAGGATTTATGGAAGTTTGGTAAGGAGAGACAAATGTTTTTTTCTTTGAGCTGAATGTCTGGCTGCATCTCTATATATTCCATTTCAATATTCACAAGTAATGTACTGATGCTGGCAGCAAATGGAGTCACAAATAAACAAATATATTGATGATTTTTTCAGAAATGTTGAAACTCATTCTCAAATTCCTTTATCAAAATGGAAAACTCGGCTGCATATTTTTTGCTGTGTTTAGCCAATTATCAAAATGCATAAAGTCATTTGCTGTAACTGAGTTAGTGCTGCACTGTGCCCTCCCCATGTCCTGTTTCAGCCCAGACAGTGATCATTGCACACCAATATATGGTTGGTGCTGAGCTATGGGTGTGTGCCTGTGGCTGGGCTAGGCTGCATTTTGGGGAAGACCTGCAGCCATAATGGTGTGGAGCAGGGGGCAGCTGCAGGTTGGACATGCCTGGCCTGGAGCATCTAAGTGGATTTTGGCTACCCAAGTTTAGAATCTCCCATTTTCCTCATTGTGCTTACTGCAAGCTCAATTCTGTTGCGTAAATAGAGGTGCCCTAAAACCAGGCAATTTTAGAGGACTCAGGGTATCAGGAAAGTCTGCTCAGGTCTGGCAAATGTGGGCCAAGCCCTATGGGACACCCACACACTGATAGGCAGGCGGTCAGCCAGCAGATGAAAGATCTTACAGAGGGACTGTGTGGCTAAATCAGAATAAGTGAATGGAGTTCTGTGTCTGAACTTGGAAATGGATTCCTCTCTCAGCCCTGTGTTTTAGCTGGTGATCTCAAAGCCCTCTGCAGTAAGCAGAGAAAGACATGTCCAGGGTCATTTGCCTTAAGCATTTACTTTAGCATGGAGTCAACCTTTCTGCGCAAAAGTCTCACCCATCCTGTGCTGGCTAGGGAGAGAATATATACAAAAAGCTGACAGTTAATATCTGATATTAAACAGCAAAGAGGAAGAGATAAAAATTACTTCTTCCGGTATATATTATAATTTTGACACATCGTCTTCTAGCCTCTGTATTGATTCTGAAAGTTTCTTTTCAACTCAGTAGATCATCTTTAAATGTTAATGAGAATAAATGTAAATAAATCCAAAGACACTGCAATCCACTGATTTTACAGGAGCTCTGTACATTAAGATGCCAGGCTGTTCTGCATTGGCAGTAACATTCTTGGTGGTCTTCTGTTGGCAAAGACTTGATTCAGCTTCTGGGCAATTGTAACAGAAGCACATTCCAGTACCAAATCCTTTTGCCCATATATTCTTATGCAGGCTACATGAAAATGAAACTGAACAGTCTAGGTACTATACTTACTGTTCTTTCACTGTCTTTTTGAGAAAATCTATACAGGACAAGCAAATTCTCCCATATAAGCACATCTCACGCCAGCCCAAATGAACACTACTTTTTTGTTCTGTCGTTATCAGATACAATAATCTATTTTGAAAGCATGGATGGTTCTATTCTTGTAATAAATTTTAAAACATGAACTGCTTTGCTATCTTCTGAAATCTATGGGGAGGTAGAAGAATTGCTCCTTGCTTTTTGGCTTTTTTAAAATACAGAGACACCTGACCTAGTTTTCTGCTAGACTATACTGTGGTTATATTCCTGCTGTAGAACTGAGAATCTGCTGAGAACTGAGAAGAAACCTGGAAGCTTAGTCTTTGTTTTATGGTCTATTACATAGGGGAAAACAAGGAAAGAAAAAAAAAAAAAAAAAAAAGCAGTTTGCTGCAGAAATCACTGTCTCTGTCACATTCAGTAAGACAAAGATTTATTAAAAATGTATTCAGTCTCTCTGATATTCGAGCAGCTGAATTAACTATAATGTACTCCGGATTAGATTTCTGCGGATTTTACCAGGAAAGTACTGAACGTCATTTGTCTTTTAGCATCAGTCCAGACTCATCCTGACTCATCTGTGAAGTGTTTTGCCATCAGGAAGATCTCACATGGTTTGACTGCAGATATTCTCAAAACTTCAAGCAATTCATAACCTTGCCATGGTCATACTAGGTAAGTAACACAAATGGTAAATATCAGATACATACATTTTTAATGTTGTTTATCAGGAAGGAGTATGACATCGGTCTGTAGGGCAAAGGCTCTCAGTGATCTTTAATAAGATTAGCTCTGCAATTCAATGTGAAATTCAGATAGAATTCCATGTAGAAGACATGATCAATATGAGGATTAGATTATGTAAAGAACTTGAGGGAAGAAAATGCAAAGAGAGGTGCCAGCAGAATCCAAATGAACATAGGCAGCTTAGCTTTAGCTTTTGCAAAAGAAGAAGGCTTAATTCTGCTCTGGAGTGAAATCATCACTCAGTTAAAACTTCAGCATGAAGATCTCCTTTTGATCCATTAGTGTATGACAAAAGACTTCACAGGGAGCTGAAACAGCCATTGAAATCCAAACTGCATTATCATTTACTTTCCCACAGTGATCACACTGTAAGGAGACAATGTCCTTACAGGCTGCTGCTTGCCAGCACAGCCCTGCACCCCCTGCATGGCCATCCTCAGGAGGACTCTTGGGAGCAGGACGTCTCACTCTGTGGAAGAGCTGCTGAGACACTCTCTGGCTCCATTACAGTAGGCCTCTCTGCAGCACAGAGGGCAGCCGGAGTTGATGACATACACCATCTAACAGCCCAGTGAGGACAAAACCAGCAGCACTGCATTTGTATTCATTCATTTCCCATCCTGTTTGTTAGATGTCCCTCTATGACTTTTGAGAACTCATAATTTCTAACTCAAGAATGGAGACTACACTCTTTCAGTATCAGGAGGAAAGCCACTTCCTGCCCTGGAAGGTTGGTTTCCTCCATCTGAAGCAGCATGTATGCCCACCTCCAAACCACATACATTTCGGTTTAATTCCCCTATTTTCCACTTGCCAGCGCATACCAATGCAGAGCTAGGTAAACCTTTGCAGGATGCTAGTGGCTAACTCCCCAGTTCCCACAGCAGTGCTAGCAGGGTGCAAAACTGTGAGGAGAAAAGGAGGAAATTAGCCCATCAGGCTGGAAAAACAGTGCACGTTGATACAAGAAGCAATCTAATGCCTGTAGTCTTTCCAAACGGTTTACATGCAAAACAAAACAAAACCAAAAAAAAAAAAAAAAAAAAAAAAAAAAAAAGACACCAAAAAAACAACAAACAGAGGGAAGGAAGGAAAGAAGAAAAAGATTTCTGTTGTAAATTGACAGGAATGCCTGTATTGGATTTCTGCTGATGACATCTCTTTACAGCAAAGGGTTAGAGAGAATAAAGGAGGCTTTATGCCTTGTTGGGGTGAAAGAAAACAAGACATAATGCTGAAGTGGGATACACAAGCAAGCCTCTCAGAACTTATGCTAATATACAGAGATTTACACTTCACATTTCTGGATAAGCAGCAAATCCACCAATTTCTTTTCCTGGTAAGGCTGGTGGAATTTTTTGTACATGGCTCAGTCATTTATGGGAGTCAGAGATTACAGCAACTCACCAGGCTATTTGGAATGGAAATGAAAAATTATTAAAAGCAAACCGGATTCTGGATAACTGTACCAGTAGTCTGTAGTAAGAGTAAGATATTTTTACATGGACCATACAAATCACCTTTATGTATACAGCCCAAATGTTTGGGATTTACTGCATTAGCAGTATGCAAAATGGAATGCACTTGAGAAATCCCTGGAATAAAGGAGTATGTATTTCCTACCAATAGACTCCACAGGAAAGAGGTAAACTCCTAGATGACCTTTTGGACATACGATAAATTTTCAATGGAGAGACTTTTAAAAACTGTGATTTAAAAAACACAAATGCAAAATTCCTTTCATCATTCTGTAACCACATATTTCAGAGATAAATCAAAATGTTCATATAAGAGTATCAGCACTTATGAAAATAGTAGGTCAGTAAAGAAGTGAATCTACTTTGATGAACTGGATAACTGGTAACAAAAAAGATGTAAGAGCATATTTCTTCAATATAGTTTCCTAAAGTAGTGAGAATGCCAAAGAAAGTATGAGAAGGTGACTTAAAGCTTTCATTGTGGATCATAATGACCGGGGTCTGACAATTAGATGTTTTGTGCTTGGGAACATACAGGACCTGTGGTGCCACAACCTGAAGTCTCTGGCAGCAGTGTGAGCTGCAGGTATTCTCATTCCTGCCTTTTCTTAGCACAATTTATTGGATGCATAGGCTGTGAACTTTTCTGGGGAGCCAGTTTGAAAATGGTTCGGATAGGCTGTCAGCCTTTGGTTGGTTCACTTTTTCATAGTTCAAGTCAGATTTATGCAGGAGCACAGAACAGCCGCTACTGCCATTTCACACTTAATTTATAAAATTTACTACTTGTATGTAAAAACCTCATATAACAAAGCTGGTGTGTTGCTTGATGAGAAAGAAAAGATACTGTATCACATAAATACATTAAATTGATGAAAGACAGTTATCCAGAGGCATTCTAAATTTTAGAATATAATCTTTGTCTCTTACCCACAGAGTCAACTGCCTCCCATGTTATGAAATTTCACTCAGTACCTGCTCATCCTTTGCTGATCTGACTCAGTTTAACAGATTAAGCTGATTTTAATGAATAAGTTTCACATTATTTTAACTCCAAAGTGTTGAAGTGTGTGACTTTCAAGAACTTACTTTAAATTTCAAGAAAACTTCCATTTAGATATCCTCCCTGCATACCAGTCATATTTCTTTTATGGAAAATGCTTTCTGTAGTATGCTACTCTGCATAACCAAATTGCTCCCTACATCTCAAAGAAAGAACATTCCAAAACAACTTGCTTCTCTTTCTCTTTTAGGGTGCTGGATATGAAAAGAATGGGCTAATATCCTGTTCAGAAATGCTGTTTTGGAGAATTTTTGCCAGTCATAACATGACAAAAGTGTAAAGTATTTTAAAATAATTATGGAGAGTAACAAGTGGTTGCCATGTTCACAGGCAGATGCAGAGTTAGGTTTAAAACGTGGTTGGGGACTGGATTTTGGCAAGGTCTGTAAGGGTTTTCTACTGGTATTTCAACTAAAATTCTCTTGCTTGTGTGTAGGATGCTTTTCTAAACAGGATAACACTCACAGGCAAAAGACCTCTTCTATATTCACTTCCATCCAGTAATTCGTTCAGTAAGGAACTCTTCCCAACTGGTATTTGTTAATGTCAATAAACTTAGCTGAAGTATCTTTGTTACCACATCCTGTGACAGCTGACTAACTGTCAATGGAATTTCTTGTTGGCCTTAGTCAAAGCCAAACAGAGGTCGTGCTTGGTCAGGGGGAAAAACATTTACTAAGATAAATGTAATGTCTGGCTAATTACTTAGTAGTTATGAGTGCTACTCAGCAGCACTGTGTAGAGAGAAGTATTGGCTTTCTAGCATTAAGTAAGGCATTATCTTCTCTGTAGGATTCTTTAGTAAACAAATGGAAAGTTTAAATTCTTCAAATCTCTTTTTTTTTTACTCATACGTATGTATTAATGCTACATAATTTTCTTAATTAATCATCACCTACTCTCTTTGGTACTCCACTGAGTCCAGGAATAACGTTCTATAATGAGTTTCAAATATGATTTTGGAAGTACACTGAAATTTCTAACATTTTGATGAATTCTTCATCATTTGCTGCAATAATAAACAAAGACAAGCGGAAGAAGCAGTCTGCAAATGCAAATCATGATAAATAGGCAGTACAGAATATGAGAAGTACTAATTCAAACATCACAATGTGATGCAGATGCAACCTGAAGCAGAGCCAACGCATAGAAGGGACCAGATGAAATTCCTGCATCACAGAACAAATTGCCACGGGAAACATCTGGAAATTATCTGGAAAAAGCAAACAAACAAAGAGGTGACCTTAAACCTTTGGGCTAGCTAACTAGAAATCATTGTCTAAGAATACCTGGAAAACAGAGGTATAGTTAGTATTGTGAATGGAAATTATTATAACTAAAAGAAGAAAGTTTACAGCAGTATTTAAGGTCTACTAAATTTTGGTTGGAATGCCTAAATGGCATTGCATCCCCAAGTCACACATAGACAAGGCAAAAGAAAGGCGTTTGCCAGAGTTAATAAAACACATTCCAACACATTAAAACACGTAGAGCAAGAAGGCAGTGCTGGGTTCAAAAAGACCTGACCAATTCAAGATGGATACTTGGTTATCTTAAGCGTCTGTGCACAGCAAACTAAGTCAGTGTAGGCATGAGTGTGCCTAATCCATGTGTCATGCAGGACACATACAATGGCCTCACCTCTGCTCCTGCCCAACTACATAGTGGAGCAGAGTGCTGTGTGATCAAGAGAAACCCACTGACAGTTCTCTGCTCTGTGTACTGAGAAGACATTCTAGGTCCTCACGCTACATTTCAGATCACTGTTTGAAAGCCACATCTGACATATAAGTAACATCTTAGAAAACTTGCATATGCAAGGTCTTTTTGCTGATCTTGGCCCTACACCACCTGTGGTTCTTACACAGAGATTTTCTGAATGGTCCAGGGATGCATGCAAAACACGCTTCCTCTGGCCTCAATTGCACATTTTATCCATTCTGAATTCTGTTTGTTTTTAGTATCTGCCCCTGACTAGACCAAAGATGCCAAAGAGTTGCATCCAACACAGTATATTTTACATGAGGAAAGCAATATATATTTGAGTAACAACATTTTAAAAACTACAGCCAAGGTGATAGAAATTTAATTTTCATTTATATGGTCAAGTCAAATAAAATAAAGTAGCCTCAGTCAGTCCTTTACTTCCTTATTAGATTTATACTTCCCATATGTGAGATTTGTCTTACGAGAATGGCCCTTACCACCCCTTCTTTAACTGGAATTTAAATGCTTGTATGTGCTTATTTTTATGGAAATAAAATCTCTTCAGGATTACCTTATGATTTTTCTTACATGGCATTTTTTATATGCAAAACATTTTGGACTTTAGATTTCTTTTCTAATTTAGCTACAGTAAAGTGGCAAGAGTTACTGCATATATCCAATCTTTATCTTCCTATTACAAGGATTTTGAGCTGGTACACACTTCAACTTCACAGTCCTTTAAGAACCATGCTTATTATCACTGAGAACTGAGACACATACAGCCATGGAAAGAGGAGCGTATGATTTTACTTTCTCTGTCAGATTGTTGTTCAAAACCATTATCTGTCTGGAGCAGACGGGGCAGCTTCCCACAGCTCATACAGCAAGCAAATGACACATAAGCTTGTATTTGACGGAGATAACTCTGGAATGAAATACTATGCTTGGGTGTATATTTTCATATACTTTTACGCAGGTAGTTTGCCTATCTTCCTAAACACACTGTTGTCTCTAATGACAATGTGGACTGGGATTAGACAATATTAATACCATCTTTTAACAACTTGCTTAACAAGTATCTTCAAACATCTAGGGAGAGTTGGAAGATACATCTGTTTCCAGGTCATCCCTAAGAACTGTTTTTCTCATGCAAGATATTCCCAGAAAGGAATGACCTTGGAAAGGAAGAAATGAAAACATTGCTTCCACAAGTTCAGTGAAGGAAACTCAAAAATTATGACAAAGGAAAATCCCCCTATAAAAGTCTTTGTAAACAGAGTCTATGCAGGGAAAGCCCTCCTCCCTCCTAGGACTCAAGCTAAAAGTTGCACCAGTATACTAAAAACACCTTCATCGGTGAAATATAGAGAAGAAAGGATCATGGAATGGTTTGTGTTGGAACAGACCTCAAAGATCATTCAGTCCCAAACCCATGCCACAGGCAGGGTTGCCCTCCACCAGCTCAGGCTGCCCAGGGCTCCATCCAACATAGACTTGAGCACCACCAGGGATGGGGATTCTCTGTGCCAGTGCCTCACTACCCTGGTGAATTTCTTCCTTATTGTTCTGTCACTACATGCCCATCTAAAATGTTCTTTCCCAATTTTCTTGTAAGGCCCCGTAACATACTGAAAGGCTGCCATGGGATCTCCTGGAGACATTTCCAAGCTAAACAACTCTCTCAGCCTGTTTTCACAGCAAAGGTGCTTGTTTGTGTTTTTTTAACCTCAAAATCTTTATTCATAGATTCAATCACTGTGGATGTTCATACTATGTCTTAATGGGATCTTTCTCCCCGCTGAACATGCAAGAATTTTTTGAGATTTCTGGGATGGAATGGAAATTTTGTCTAAGAAATAGAAAAAAAATTATAGTCATTGAAAATAACTGCAAATGATCTGTTATGCCATGAAAAAGATGTAGCTAAATCCAGAGCGAGTGTTTTCTGTGCTTAATAATATCACAGGCAGAGGTAGAATTTTTTTGGTTTTTTATTTTTATTTTTTTCATCAAATTGAAGTTAGTAATGCTCTCAGAAACGCTGTGAAGTTAGAAAATAAACCCACTAGCATTATCTATTCCCTCAACTAACAGTCAATCAAACTTCCCTCACAATTCTCCCAACTCTTTCTTTTGCTCCCCATGAAAATTCTGGGTTTACAGGAACTTGTTTTTCCCTGCAGCATAATACTGTTAAAAATAGGTGTAATTTCATTCTTGCAGCTTGTAATAACTTTCTTTCCATTTGCTGATAATGCTGAAATAATCCTCTGCAGTCCACATCAAATGAAGATTCACCATTTGCAATCTTTGCAGTAGAGAACGTGAAATTGTTTCCTAATTACAATACAAGAGAAGTAAGCACTCTTTTTTTCTTCCCAAATTCTCTCTTCCATCCTCAGACATGAGGGATTATACTGAATAGGGGATCTTTGTTAGTTCCTCCCAACCCTCTTAGATGTATTTCTCACCATCTGCCAATCTCCTGGAGGATGGCATTGCTGGGTACCAGGCACTTATGAGGCAGCAGGTCAGACACTGATTTTTGCCATGTGTTTCTGAAATTATTTCCCACAGGCTACTCTACGCCATCCTCAGCTAGATTCGGGGCTAGAGTTTACACTTGTGTAAAAGGGCAGCAATTAGGGCATATCCAGACTTGATTTCCCTTATTTCCAATTGACAAGCTGCTTGGAGAAGGCCTCTGTTGTTTCAGAGATGAGTAGAGGCAGAGCAGCACAATATTCAGAGCCTATTGCAAAACTTCTTCACTGTGTCTCTTTCAAGTCATGTAAACCAAATGGTTCCCACAACCCTTACTATTATTCTGGGTTACCTGAAAATCTTCAGCAACACAATTCAACAACATGCCTTCAAGCACTTTTAAAGTTGTTGATTTGTACATTACAGTCTAAATGTTATGTTTCTATTGCTCCTTATTTTTAAGGAAGAAAGAAGTGGGAGCTGGTCTCTGTATGATTGAGGACACCATTTGAACAGTCCAATAGGACCTATTTAAAAGAAGGCAATAAATGAAATAAATGAAAATGAAAACCATCTCTTTCACTTCTCAATAATCACCAAATAAAAAAAAAAAAACTTTTTTTTTTTTTTTTTTTTTTTTAACCTTTGATACAGAAAACCACATGTGTATTCCTTTTATTCTGCTTGAACAGAGACCTCTCACTTCCTGCATTGCTGTCACTCAGCTGAGCTGCTGGTCAGACACAACAGTATTCCTATAATCACTTCAATCACTTCTTCAGAGAATGAATGTACTGTTGGTTTCTTTAATGCCTGAGAACAAAATCCTGTACTGAGAAGCAGAAAGTAGACCATATTCTCTTCTTTCATGCCCACAGAAACTGTTTAGTTAAATTATGACAAAGTTTGTCACCTCTGACTGGTTCCTTTGCCCGTGCTGGCCAAAGATGCCCCAACACAGAAGACAAGTGCCAGCTAGGGACATGCTGTGCCCAAGCTCATATAAACTGTCTCTAAGCACATGCTGCCTAATGGCCTTGGCAAACCCCCACGCTGCCCCCCAGTATGAGATGCTGCAAGCAGAAAGGCATGCTTACATTGATATGACAAATATGTTTTTGAATAAAGGCAAACCCTAAACACAAAACCACAAGCATACAAAATTATGTTTTCATTGATGTGTTGGTTAAGTACAGGGAAATTTATGAGATGTTAAGCAGTGCCATGTTTTTGTTGAAGAAAGAAAAAAAAGAAGAGTGGTGAATGACAAACTGTTGTCAGGAACAAGACCCAAATTCCCAGATAAAGTTCTGTGTGGATTCCGTGAAATACAAACCGAAGAAGAATACAAACTGTCAGACCCAATTAACAAAGCTTCCTACTGCCTGTGTTTAATGTCAAAAAATTATGAGACATCCACAGGGGAGACAGCTGTTAGATGCTCAGAGATACTGTTACTGACCTCGGTAGGAAAGGTTAACGCAAACCACGAATCTGAATATCATCACTGTGCATATAATAATGAAAACCATATGACACAATCAGTGCTTCAAGGAGATTTAAATTTAATGAAAGATCTGAAAGGCTCAGGACAAAGCCCCGAGGTCCACTGACACAAACTTACAATCATAAAAAAGCTGCATATGGCCTGTAAAGGGTGCTCATACCCACATACCCCAGTCCGTGCAACTTCTCAGTCAACAACTGTTGAAGCAATGCCAAAGACATCTGCTCAGCTGAGTAAACCTAAAGCAAATCTCCAGAATGTCACTCAGGAGCCTTGTTTCAACACAACAACCGACCTAAAAAGAAAAACTCACCAGTCATGTGCTAAATAAATGGTCCACGTGAGAAAACGTAAGGATGCTTGGAAAGAGAGACCATGAAAAAGAAGTGCTGGCTTTAATGAACTTTAGGATATGCTATAGACTTTATTCCAAATGTAATGATAAAATTGCAAAATAGTTTTGGGTTGGAAGGGACCTCAAAGCCCACCCAACCCCAACCCCTGCCATGGGCAGGGCTGCCCCCCACCAGCTCAGCTGCCCAGGGCCCCATCCAACCTGGCCTCGAGTGCCTCCAGGGATGGGGCACCACAGCTTCTATGGGCAGCTGTGCCAGTGCCTCACCATAATGGCAGTTTTATGTAAGGATTAGAATGTGAAAAACTGGATTTTGATGAAAATCCAGTATGATTCAGTGAAAAATAAATAAATATTTGGAACATGGTTTCCTTCCCAATTGCAATGTGGATAAATAATTCTTCCCAGTCCTAAGAACTAATCCCCTAACCGTTAGTCCCCTTACCCAGACAAAGCATGTATTACATTACTGATGGAGAATATCTTGATGTACTAATTCTGGTTTGAACTCTGATGTAGTTTCCCAATAGACAGACTTAAAATATGTTTAATTATATATAATAATTCATGTATTTTAATCCAGGCATTGTTATATCGCATTCTTCAAAATTCAAAAGGTCAACAAAGTTTTTCTTGCTGTTGAGACTTATTTCTGTTACTATATCATGCAGCTCTGTCATTAACATTTTTTTAAAAGGCTCTAAGGTCATTTGAAAAACTAAACAATAATGTAGTTTAAAAGAGGGTGTACAGGGAACAGCCATTCACAGGCAAGGAAATGACTAATTGGATTGGATTGTAACTTCAGTCCAGCAGTATCTCTCAGAGATACTATTTCCTCTCAGTGGCTTTTAGGGATGAATAAATGCCACAAGAAAATTCCTTCAGAAACAAAACTTCCATCTCTCTAAAATGACACAGACATATCTGGAAATCTCAAAATCCCAAAATAGAAAAATGTGTCAGCACACAGAGTCCTAGGATACATTACTTAGTAATTAACACCCATCCTGTTTTGGAAAACATGATAACTGCCAATTCAATGTTTGATTTGCTGTATGTATTTTTCATAGATAGATTTTGTAGGTAAGAATTCAACTGTTTCCTTTGTTCTCTTGATAATTAATTTTTCTTTGTCCTAAAAAGCAAGTAGAAATGCCAGATTAGATATTTTGCTGGTATTTACAAAGCAGTAAGGCATTTTCCGAAAAAAGTATCCCAGAAATAAAAAGTCACAGTGTTTTAATGTACCCTGAAATTTCATTAGTGTTTTCAGAAATATTTCAGTCATTGTTGGAATTATAATACTTACTGACTCTTGATTGCATTAATTGTGCATCACTGTAATACATAATGAGAAACAATTGGTCCTGGAAAACTTCTAGCTTAGTCCCACTTGCAAATGTTGAGTGCCCTTGTTGGTTGCCGAGAAGGTTATGGATGCCCTCTTCCTAGAGGGAGCTCAAGACCAGGCTGGATGGGGCTTTGAGCAACCTGGTCTAGTGGGTGGTGTCCCTGCCTATAGCAGGGGTTGGAACTAGGTGATCGTAAAGGTCCCTTCCAACCCAAACCACTCTGTGATTCTATGAAACTCTGGCCTGTCTTTGGCACGATGATGCTGACAGCGACAAACCACAGTCTAAAAGCCTAATGTGTCCCCATATAGGATCTAGAAGTCTTCAAGCCTCTAAGTGAGATTGGCAAATTTGACTTCTGGACTTTCAAGCATTGCAGTGCTGCCTGTCACACTGCCCTGTGCTCAATGCCTGCCTTAGCGGATTCTGGCTCACTCAGCATGCGCATATGCACAGGCACACATCTTTGTGCATGTGTTTGCACTTATTTCATCACTTATTTATAAAAAAAGTATTTTCAATATATCATTACATTATTAACCTGTTCTTAATACATTATGCATGTGTGGAAGAGCAAGGACAAGATTAGAAGCAACAAGTTAGCTTGAGCCCATTTCTCTGTAAACACATAAAATATGTGATAGCGTGCTTTAAAGAGTTGGGAATTTTTGTGGAGAGGACGTTGTCAAGTGACCTAAATGGGGACTAAGTAAGCTACAAGGAACAGACACAGTGCTTGATGCAGCAGTTCATGCAGAAAGATGCGCAAGAAGGGGACAGAAGCTGCGCACATGCACTTTGTGATGGTGATGATGTGCTACAAGGCACAATGCCTAGTGCTCACTGGAGCATCTGCCACTGAAACAGCAGAGTCCTCAATCCAGAGTGAGCTCCCATGGGAGGATATTAGTTGGGGGCTCTGGGTTGCCCTGTTCCTTCTGGATTCTGGATGCTGGAACAGACTTGTAGGTGATACAAAACTAGTAGAAGTGTTTGATGGTCCAGACACGTGCTGCCATTAAGATGGGCACTGAAAGGCTGGAGAAATGGGTAGAAAGTCATGTGAAGCTCTAAGGAAATGTCAAGTCCAATGTCTGGGAATGAATTTCTCTAGGCATCAGTACAGGTTGAGGACTGACTGGCTGGAAAGCAGTTTGGTAGAAGAGGACTCAAACAGTCTGGTGAACACCAAGCTGACCATGAGACAACAATATGCATTTGTCACTCAGAAGGCTAACAATAACCTGGGCTGCATTAGGCAGCATGAGGGCTGCTGGAGAAGGTTCAGGATATGGCCAAAAAACATAAACACCAGATGGGGAGAGTAAAGAAAACAGAACCAGACTCTGGTTGATTGTGCCCAGTGACAGAACAGGCAGCATGGGCACAAACTGAAATACAGAATACTCTTTAAACATAAAAAAAGCTTCATTTCTGTGTTAGTGATCAATCACTGCAGCAGGTTGCCCAGAGGGACTGTGGAGGCTCTGTACATGGAGATCTTCAAAAGCCATCTGGACACAGTCCTGGGCAATCTGCTCTGGATGAACCTGCCTGAGTAGAGGTTGAATTGGAAGGGACCTCAAGTATTGTGCTTCAGCACACTCTCTCCGTAAGGAACTGACATCTAGTCTAAATCTCCCTTCCTTTGGTTTAAAACCATTCCCGCGTTGTCTTGCCAGTGGATATTTGAGTGGTTGAAATCCTCCTCACAGTCTATCCACTCCTTAACATAGAAGGTGACTCCCTCTCCCCTCTTACCTTGCCTATCTCTTCTAAAAATCTTATAGCCCTTAATGGTGGTGTTCCAGTTATGTGAATTATCCCACGTTTCCATGAAATCAATAAGATCAAAGTTTTCCAAGTGCACCACCATTTCCATCTCCCCTTGCTTATTTCCCATGCTGTGTGCACTGACATAGAGGCACTTCAGCATTTTGAATGTGGACTGACAATTCAGACGCACTGCCTTTCCAGATGAGACCTTTCACAAACCTCCAGGACAAATCTGAGTCAGGAAAATAAGGATTAGAAAAAATCAGGCAATGACAGATAATTACAAATTAACAACGGTTTTCAGACAAAACATGCTTTTCGGCTGCATTAATGCAGAAGGCTGTTAGCTAAAATTAAGAGTTTTACTAAAAGGTACATTTTTGCATATTCAGCATTCTGGTGAGAGCATTCTTGTTCGGTCAGTGAGAGTTTCCAGTTAATACTCCATATTCAACTAAGAAAAAAAGATGATGTCTTGCAATTTTAGAAAAATTCCAAGCAATTCAAGCTCACTTGGCAGGGATTTTTTCCAACAGCTAAGAAAGTATCCAGTTTTGAGTCAGCAATGTAAGCCTTGTCTGCAGCCGGGAGCTTTAAACATTTAAGTGGAGTTCAGCAAGCAGTGAGTTACTACAGGCTTGGAGAATTACCAGAAGGAATGCAGAAACTGTCAAAGCATCTGTTTTCCAGCACTTGCATCTGTAAAAGCTTTTTTAAAGAGTTGAGCTCAGAGTACAGTACCACGGATAGGGAAGCAGAGACTACCATTTCACCATTTTCTTTCTCTATTCTGTTTGCAGTTTATTTGTAGTTATACCTCAATGACAGTGCTTTCAGTTATGATTCTAGCTCAGCTCAATTTATTTTCCTCTCCTATGTTGCATGATCTATTTTATTTTTGTTTCTCCCCTTCTTCCCATTGCATCACTTACTTTTAAAGCTAGGTACATGCTACACTTTTGATTTTTATCTGGATCATCTCCATCCCCGATGCAACATTTCCAGCTTTTTTACTACATCTTCAAAATCTCTCTTCCTGCTATTTGAAGGATCATCCAGGAACAAACAGAAAGCTGATGCCTATTCCATCTCTGCCTAAATCCTCTGAACGATACAAAGACAGCAGTTGTATGTGGGAAGCTTCAACACGAGATGTAGCACAGTAAAATAGTATTGTATGACCGTTTGAGATTGAAAGTAAAGTGAGGAGTTCAAGAATTAAAAGAAAAGAGAGTCACAGATGCTTGTGGGAAAAAGAAGAAAAATAAAGGAAAAAACCTGTAGGGATCAGGATTGCCTGTGGGGACACATTTTGAAGAGAAAGAGATGTGAGTAAAATGGGGACTAACAAAGAGAATTATTCCCATCTGCCTTTCATCTGGTACGGAAAAAAGGCCCATGTACTCCTAGGCATGTTGTCAGATGAAAAGTAGTTCAGAATTGGAAGGAAAAATGATGACAGATTTACAACATTGTTATTAGAATTCGCAACCAAAGCTGCAAAGAGCCATGGGGTAACAATGAAAGGTAGCCATTGCTGACAGTGCCTAGATTTAGATTCAATACCCTGTGGAGAGAAATGCCTCTCGGTCCTGAGCACCAGGTGGATTTTTACCTTATACTGTGTCTCACTGAAAGAATGCAAAGTTGTTTCACAGGCACTTCAATCAAGGTCTTAAATTTCCTGAGAATATCCTTGCAAACAGGCAAAAAGATATAAAAGACCAAGGAAATCTTAAAAAAGCTGTGGAGTTAAATGAGTAGTTTTAATTCCTCCCACTGTCAATAATTTGCTCAGTAATTACAGTTGAAACAGTAATAAAGATAAATGATAGCTAAATTTATCTAAAAGGATAATTTTCTCCTTGAATCACACAAAGATAACCATTTGCATATGGCAAAATACTAGCATTTTCTGTTGCAGTCCTGTCATTTTTGCTGCTTTCCCAACAATGTGCAAGCCTAATTTATTTTTTATTTGTTTTTAGGAATATATATATATATAAACAATCCATCTGAACTAAGGTCATTTGTGCTGCAGCCGGTTTTGTTTTATGCTGCTTTCAGTAGGAGATCCAGGAAAGCTGAACAGAGACCAACCATTGTCTGTGCCATGTTCAATTCTCCTGGTCCCAGCCACCCATAGTTTTACAAGGAGCTGCTAGAAAGGCTTCTTTTCTTTTCTTTTCTTTTCTTTTCTTT
>NW_024884364.1:48503199-48544965 GCF_019232065.1 Centrocercus urophasianus | reverse complement strand
CTTCCTTCCTTCCTTCCTTCCTTCCTTCCTTCCTTCCTTCCTTCCTTCCTTCCTTCCTTCCTTCCTCTACCTATCTGTCTGTCTATCTGTCAGCTTGCATCAATTTTGTGTATTTTTATCTCTGCTTCTGTGTGACATGGTCGGTAATGAGTAAAGGCCAATTCCAGCCAACATTCAAAGACTGAATGTCTTTGCATTTAACTTGAGACCAGCCTGTTGCAAAGAGCTCTCATCTTACCTTGCAAAAGAAATAAACTAAACGCGACAGAAACTCACAGGAGCAGAAAACTCTCAGTCTGGTCTAGTTGGTATTAACCACCTCACTGCCCCAGCATAATGAAACTCCACCAAATACAATGAAATTCTAGAAACCCCTAGGATTATGCAAGTGCCTCTTAAAATACAGATATGCCCTGCCACAGACTGGTGAAAGCCAATGAAAAAAGTACTGTCTGCTGCTAATGGAAAATATCAACACCTTCTTCAAAGAAGCTAGCTTGTCATGCTCCCTGAAAATAGCCATAGTTTCAAAAAGAATAAGGATGTTAGAAAAGCCACTTCACCCATTCCCCCATCTCCACCCTGGGAAAATAACTGAGGGGCAGAGAATCAGAGCATGTGATATCTGCCAGTGTGCTTGTAACTGGGCTGTGGTAGTCTGCAAGGTCCTATAATATTACTTGGGGCAATTGATACTGATCACATCCTGAAGCTCCCACTGTTCCCACTTTACAGCTTCAGAACTGAACATCGTGAGTAGCATTAGCACACCTGGACTAAGTGGCATTGCCACACTTTTAAATATTCCTCCTGAGTTAAGTTTCTCATGCTAAGCAATAGCCTTTCTATTCTGGAAGTTTTTTTTTTCTTTTTTCTGTTTTCCCTCCAGAGTTTTTAATCTTTTCAAAATATAAAGATAATATTTGGAGTTGTGGTGGGATGGCATGTGATGCCAGGCATCAGAGAAGGATGGTGATGCACTGACGCAAACAGCCACATAATAAGATTCCTGTCTAAGATGAATCATCATCCAGAGGAAAAGCCTCTATCTCAGACTTTCCATTTCCAACCTAAATAATGCTATCTGGAAGAATAAACTAGCTGAAACACCATCCCCTACTACCATGCTTTTTCTCTTTATGAAACTGTGCAGAAGCAGATTTATTTGATGCTTGCCTGGGCAATTGATCATTGGCAGTGAAATTCATCTCATCTAGTCTAAACTGTTTCAAAATAAAGTTGTGACTTTAGCTAATCATTTAGGTTCCCGCATGCTGTAGAGACTTACAGATATTTCTGAAAAGGTGATTCATTTCACCCTGGATACTCAACAGAGGCTGGAATAATCACTGTTTGGAAGTGTCTATCCTTCTCCCCTGGCTATAGCAGAAAGCTAATTGCTAGTTTAGGAAAGTGATTAGCATTTAATTGATAGGCAAGATTAACCCCAGTACACTTTAAAAATTCTTTGCCTACATCAAGCTTGATGAATTCCTGTGAATTCTGAAATGTAATTTACACCAGGCCAGATGGTATTTTGAGCAACCTGGTCTAGTGGAAGGTATTCCTGCCCACAGCAGGGGGGTTTAAACTAGATGATCTTAAAGGTCCCTTCCAACCCAAACCATCCTATGATTGCCTAGAGGTGGAAATGAGGCTGCTTCAAGTCTGGTACAAAGAGGCAGACTTCTGCCTTGTGCTAAGCTACTGTAGCCATATTAACCATTTCTCTCAACTCCCGTCTGGGATCTAGTTCACAGCCATAACTGGCTTGAAACCTGGGTGTTATTTTTCAGTGGTCATAGTGAGCTGAATTTTACAGAAAGGGAGATAGTTCAAAAGCACTAAGAGCTGTGACACTTTTTTTCCCTAGAGTTCTTCTATTTTAAGAGTTTTATGTTGAGAATGGTGTTAATTTTATACTTATTTCAGGGCATAAGATGAAACCACACACATTTAAGGCAATGACAAATCTTGCAGGATAAGGATTAGGAATGGTGCTGTATAGAGACAGGATTTTCCAGTGATCAAGTTATATCCTGGATCAGTAATGTCCTGTCAGGATGGGTGCCAGTCACTCTACATTCTGCCTGTAGCCCACGGATGTCCAACCTTTTGGCAACATTTAGTGAAGAGGAATTGTCTTGGGCCACATATAGTTAGGTCACTTGGAAAGTAACACATATTTATTGCAATAGAAACTACAACACATACAAAGAGCACAATAACGATGTTTGATCGAGCAAATTCTCAGCTACAAAAACATTGTTTTTCAAATTAGTCGCCACCTGTCACTATACAATTTTGCCAGTGATGAACAAGAGCCTTGCATACTGTGGTCACACCAATCTGCACCAGTGAAGGCCTGTTGTTGCCACTGCTGAAACACACCACCTCACCCTACTCACATCCACTGTTTGGTCTCCAGAAAGGTTCAGCAAGCATCAATGAATGTCAATAGGTGCCATTTTTTCTACATGAAGGAATTAAGTTCTTTGTGCTTCGTCCACACTTCCATGTCAGACACCATTTTATCATATTGCTCCTCTGCTGCCACCTGTCACACGGCAACAACATGTAACAGACTATTGGTAGGAAGGTTCAACCTCTACTGCCATATCACAGCCACCTCTGAGATTGTGGGCCAACAGAAAAGAACAGGAGACATTACTTTCAGAGCAGACCTTGAGAAATATGTAATATATCTAATGTATACAAATAGCAACACTTGTTTTAGTTTTTTGTATTTTTTATTAAAACATAAAAAAGAGAGCAACAAAACCACAAAATTAGAGGGATGCGTGACCTTGTTTTTGTGAAACTAACATATCACCGTGGTTCCATGGCAGTGACTGCAATTCTTAGTGAGTTCTCAAGGCGTTCCTCAGAGATTTTTATGAAACGTTAATTGTCCCGTGCTTCATCCTTGAAAATAATTTTTCACAAATGTATGTACTGCCAAAAATGATGACATGAATAAGGTGTGACTGTACAGTGTAGGATATTTCTCTCTGGTAAGAGAGGGCTTGTAAATTCTGGTAAAGAGACATGGTCAGATTGAGTATCTGTTGAATATCTGACTGCAACTCTATACATTCCATTTGAAAAATGTATTTATGTTGACTGAAAATTGAATTACAAACACACCAAAAAACACACCAAGCTTTTTGGGCAGTCTTGAAACCTGTTCTGAAATTCCTTTGTCAAAGCACAGCTGCGTATTTTTTGCTGTTCACAGGACTGTGTTTAGCCAGTGTAGCAAAATGCATAAAATTATTTGCCAAAACTTGAGTTAGCACTGCACTCTCCCCATGTCCCAGTGCAGCTCAGTGTTAAGAGCGCACCGCTGTGTGGCTGTTGCTGAGCCATGTGTGTTCTACCAGGGCTGGGTTGGGCCACTCAGTGGGCAGGCCACAGTATGAGCTGGGCCAGGCTGCATGCAGCCCACTGTCCACAGGTTGGACATGCCTGCTCCAGCCTTCTTCCTCCCACACTTCCCTTTCAGCACATTGGACTTCTCAGTGTATTTTAATAACATTCTTTTTCGCCCCGAAAATCTGCCTTCTGTAGCAACCTGCTTTGATTATTATAATTAGATGAATTCTGCAATAGCAGAATGAAGTTGCAATGGTCTTGTAATTCTCCCCACGTTTCTGTGTAATGCTGGTGCTTCCTTCAGTCACTGTGCAGCGCTGAGAGAAGTGAATCGTTGACCCTTCCTTGGGGAGAGTCATATAACACAGCCCCAGGTTTCTCTTACTGAGTTTTATAACAAGTAGTAATGTAAGAATTTATTGCTGACCTGATACATGGGAACAAAATCTTGCCACTTAATAAAGCTATTAAACACTCTGGATTTTTCCCATGTAAGAGATCAAACTTATAACATTACCCAATGTTCCCTGGCAATTCTATTCACTATTTAATACCATTGTAAAGAATCATATGGTTTGTCCATAAAATTTATAATCCTGGAAGATACTGCGTCTGGAAAGTGTTTTTATAGCAATTCAATACATGTTAGATATTACTGTCAAAGATGAAACATTGCTCTATCAGCAGGGCTTGTTAGGGAATGGCACCTGATGTATATACAGCAAAGGTTATTATATTTCCCTTTCACAGTAGAGCTTTTTAAGTCTTAACAATGGACTGGCTTTTTATAGCTGAGATTAAAGATGGGACTGTGACAAGCAGAGAGAGGTGTTTCTCTGGTTATTGAATTATCTGATGATTTAAACAGGAGGGAGAAAAGACTACATCTTCCCCCAGACTGCTGCTGCTTTTCTATTTGTTTCTTTTCTTTTTGTTTTTTTTCACACCCCCCCCCCCGCCAAACAATTAAATGTGAATGAATTATTCCTCTGGTAAATTTTCGACCTCCACTTTTTCCTTTATAGCTGTTACACAAAACGGGAAAAAATCTAAAAATGCATATTTTCATGTGTAGATGAAACTAGATTTGTTAAAAATGTAATTAAGGTAATAAATTTGATTTTATTTATTATTATTATTTTTAATTATAATTCTCTTGCATTAATCACTGGAACTATTTCAGTGTTAGAATTCTCCACCAGCTGAAACATTTAGATCTGTGCTGAGTGCACACTGATGAGGCACACTGGCACTGGAGGGTTCTGGTGTGGATCTCTGAGGGAAAAGGAGTTTTCATGCCTTGGCAATGACATGACAGTGGGGCCGACTCTGTGGGTCTGGCTCAGTGTTGCTCCTGCTGAGGAGCTGTGGAAGAGAAGTGAAAACAAAGACAAGAGTCTGTAACAGATAGTCTAGGGCTTCAGAGAGAAGCAGCAATGTGAAGGCTGTAAAACCTGAGTGAGTGACAGCAGAGAGGAGGAAGATGGCAACTCAGAAAGTTCAGCTACAGATCACACAGGACCGGCAGAGCCTTGTTAATGGGTGATGAACATAGTGGACAACTAGTGGACAAGGTTTGCTGTGTGCTCCCATGTTACATGTAGTTCTCTCCCAAATTTTTGCAGCTCGAAGATGCGTGGCTAACAGTTCCACAAACAGTGGATTACAGCTATGCTGATGCCCTCTGAAGGAGCTGATTCAGAGCAGGGTCTGTCAAGCTGCCTTCTGCCCCTTGCACTCTCACATGCAGGGGGGCCTGGTGCCCTTTCCAGGGCATGCTCCCAATCCCTCTTACTGCCACACTTACGGCAGGTTCCAGTGGGAAAGGTGAGCCCTGCCCCAGGGCTAGCCCACGGTGATCGTATAGAAAAACCAAAACATAATGGAAGAAGGTAGTCTTTCACTCTGGGCTTAGAACTAGCAATACAGCTGTCCAGATACCTACCTGCACAAAGCCTTCAGTTATCTATGCAAAAATATTAAAGGTAGGTAACATATGATGTAAATACACGCATATTTTCTAAAGCTCCACACTGATATACAAGTAGATCAGGAAGTCCCTGAACAGCCTAAGACTTCCATTGAGTCCCTGAAAGTACTTTTTGTTCCTGTGAGACATAATTCATCCCACTCCAACTACTCAAGGTAACTAGCAATATGATGAGAGGTAACGGCCTGAAGTTGTGCCAGGGGATGTTCAAGTTGGATATTAAGGAAAATATTTTTTCAGAAAGAGTGGTGAGGCAGTGGCACAGGCTGCCCAGGGAGGTGGTAGAGTCCTGGAGGTGTTTGAAATACATTTAGATGTGGCACTGAGAGACATGGTTAGTGGTTATGGTTGGGATGGGCTCACCATTGGACTAGATGATCTTAGAGGTCTTTTCCAACCTTACCAATTCTATGATTCCATACAAGAAGCTAAAGAGATGGCATACTGCCAAGCACTTTGCAGGGTGCTGGTGTTAACCTCTGGAAGGCCAGCATCGACTGCTCTGGGAATGCTGAGGAGACTCCTATAATTCAAACAGGTTCTCACAAGGAAAGAATGAGATTCATAGTAACTGGGACATGTCAGACAGCTTGCCACTTCATATTTGCCCATTGTTCAGGAGCAACACACCTTTTCAGTCTTTAATACTGAATTAAAATTGACACTGAAATAAGCATTGAGTCATTTTTTGAATGCTGTGAATACTTTTTTTCCTTTAAATTTTCTTTTCTGATTTGTTTTTAAAGTCCAAAAAATACATCTCCAAGACAGATTATTGAACAGAAAGTTGAATTAAATTTACTGATGTAACTGGAAAAAATGTGAGGCTGCAAACCTGTGGTTTCTTTAAAGAAACATATTGGGAAAAGTTGCTAACTCTGATTGCCAGGACACTTAAAAAATGATTTTATTTCAAATTCATTTTATGAAGACTTTTAGCTTGAATTTCACTTATGAGGATGGATGGGGTGCTGTTAGTTCGTTGAAGCACAGATGCACAATTGGATAGGGAAGGCACAGGCTCTGAGAACGCCATCAGTGAGCTGCCTCAGCTGGAAGCATGCAGCTCTGCTGGCATGGGAGCTCTGCTGTAGCAAAGCAACTTGCTCTCACTTTATCTGTGTTAACTTGGAAATATCCAATGCTAACACAGCTCTATAGCATCCAGACCACAACTGGCTTGTATACAGCCAGCTTAAGAACTGGGCATTTGCCAAAGTGGACATACCAAAAAAAGAATGTAACTCTGCATAATGGGTCCTTGCCATACAGATGGTCTCCCAGCTAATGATGAAGGTAGCAGCAAGCTGCCGTCATTAATATTGATCCTCACGCATGTATGGCAAGTCCCAAACCACAAGACCCATCAGAAGGTCAGCAGGAGCCTGGGGCTTGGGCTCACATCCCAGCAGAGCTGCTGCTGCAGAGCCAAGGAGGCTGCTGCGGAAGATAGGTGTCCCTCAGGTTCTACAGGCAGTAGGCAGATAGGAGGGCCAGGCAGACAAGGGTCTGGCAGCTGCATCCTGAGCACTGATCTGGCCTCTGCTAGGGCTACAGAAGGTCCACTTTTTTTCCCCAGGCAGATGTGTCATCAACCACTCTGCAACATCTGTTGAGAAGAGTGGTGTAGAGCCAGACCTGAACCCTAATGGACTTCTAGCTGCTGCAGCATATATGGTTCTGAGAGCAAAGTGATTTGTGCCTGAATGAATAAATCTTGTGACACACAGAGGAATTTGTGCCTTCTGCTAATTGGACTGAAAACAGGGGAGGGAACTGTTAACTCTTCTCTGTAAAAGTAAAAGTAAAAATAATTTATTGACCCTTTTTTGCTTATACACATTCAGTTCTGATTCTAAGATACTCTATTTGCACTGCAATTCCCAATTATATATATATGTATGTATTTTTTTTTTTAAGAAACATACAATCTCTTTTCTCTTTTCTCTGGATTAGGCAAATGTTTTATTATACCCACTAAGGACACCTCTGAGTTCAGACCAATATATGAATCCGCTTTCTTCACTACCAGACTTGTTCTAAACTTGGGAGAACACCAATAATTTAAATGTAAGGAGCAGTGCTGGGAATGGTTTCCGGCTCACTGTAATTACTGGCACAAAGGCAGTTAAATAGAGTTACCAATAATTCTGCTGTGAGGAGGATATAGAAAGGGAAGAAGATTCCCCTTCTCCTTCCCATCACGTATGAAAATAATTGTATTCCAAAAGGGCAGGAAATACATAAAGGTTGTTTGTTTTGGTTTGGTTTTTTTTGCCTTTTTACCTGAGACCCAAGATGATATTCTCAAGAGGGCCTACAGAAACAGGGGATCAAAGTTCAGCAGTAACATAAAACTGAATGAGCAGATTGCCACTAGAGATTTAAAATGACAAAATTAAGGCCAATTAATTTAGGTCAACTAAGGAGTGTCCCAGATGTTAGCTGTGTGCCATCATCTAAGGTGGCACAAATATTGTATTTGCTGCTTTGGAGAAGCTACGTCTCTCCTAGATCCTGTGGCACATCTGCCAGCTCTTGTATATGACTCCCATGCCTTGAGGCTTCTCAAACAGCACTGGTTGGCCATGCTTAGGCACTGGTCACTTATGTTGTTACCAAGATGTCTCAGTTTTGAACCAAACTTCTTGTAGAGCATAGCATCTATTTCTTCTTTCTGAAGTTCTGAAATAATGTGGGTGGTTTTTTTTGTTTTTTTGTTTTTTTTTGTTTTTTTTTTTTTGTTGTTGTTGTTGTTGTTGTTTTTCATTCCATGCATAAATTTCTCTGGAGAAGACATTCATTCAATTTCAGAAAGAGAATTATTATTTTTTTTTTTTTAAGAATAACCACCATCACTGTCAGGTCTTTGTGTGTAAAGGTCTTTGTGTGTGTCTTGTAAAATAAATTGGTAAGCATCTACAAAATAACCTGATCTGAATAAAACCGAACAAGTATTTGTCTGGAACTAACATATCTGACAAGTTCTATTTCCTTCAACAATTGAGTAATCAGATCTGGGAAGAGACAAGAGGCAATACTTGTCACACTGATAGTACTCAGTGGAGCTTTCAGGCACCGTCTCTTACAATCTTTGAAATAAACAAGGGAAATATTATTAGACTGAAACTACCTGAAGTAGGTATAACAAGCCTCCAAACTCTGTTTGGAGAGTACTTAAGTTCTTTGTCACAATAATGGCAGTGAAAGGTATCCCTCAGAGGAAAGGATGGGGTCTCTCAGGTTGAATACCACTTGGTCAGTTCCCAATCAACCCAAAGAAGCAGAAAAAGAGGGTGTTTTTATTACATTTGCAGCACAAAGCTAGATGGTAAATACACCACAGCACAAGATTAAAAACAAGCGTGGGTCTAACAAGCTGGGATTAAAAACAGACATGGTCCTGGCAAGGTGAGGACAGATAGGACGAAGCCCTCCTGAAGAGTCTTCAGGGCCTGTGTTGACTGTGATGGGTATATCACATTACCATGGTATCATTAGAAACATAAGCACTGTATCAAGACATGAAGACCAGTGGTGTCTTTGAAAGATGACTGCTTTTATCCTTTTGCTGAAGTCTTAGAGTGAATTTTCTGTCCAGCTTTGGGCACTGCTTTGATAAAAAAAAGAAGCGTGTATCAGAGGAAAATCCTCCACAAGGAAGCAATATGGATGATAAAGATTGATTATCATCTATGGGGCAAAACAATCAACTACAGACTTTTAATCTGAATAAAGAAGAAAAATATATAAAGAGAAATAAACCAGCAGGCAATGCAATGTTGGTCTTCAAGTACAAGAGAACCATTGCTGAATTTGGATGTTCATGGTATCAGAATCAGCCTCAACAAAGGTACATGAATTCAGCTTACCCACTTCATTTGTGTAGTGATATCACAACACAGTCAAAGGATTCAACTTATACTTTAAGAAGGCAAAGGATGCTATCTTCAGCATTAGAGTGCATTTTTCATGGAGCAGCCTGAAACAGGTTGCCCAGGAAGTGTTCAAGGCCAGGTTGGATGGGGCCCTAGGCAGCCTGATCTAGTACTTGATCTAGGGATTGGCAACCTCACCTGCAGCAGGAAGGTTGGGACCTGATGATCCTTGACATCTCTTCCAATCCAAAGCATTTTATGATTCTGTGATTAACATTTGGTGCTGCTTAGCTTGGGAGTGCAGCACAAGACTGGGACTGTTGCAACCACACTGAATTCACCAAGTTTCCCATGGCTACCATGAAAACAAAGCATGCTAATTCAAGGAACTACTAGCTATCTGTCATGTCATGCCTCTGTCAGGAGAAAAGTATACTATTTATCAATCTTGCATTGTTGTTGGCTCATATACTTAACATTATTTTCATGTTTAGATAATACAGTGACTAAATAGGTACTATTCTTCTAGCAGGAGCTTGATGAGCTGTTCTGAGCAAGTTTAGATAACGTGTCTCTGAGGTAAGATTGCAAGAATATGATGAAAATCTGCCTTTCAGCCAGAATAAAATCACACACTGTATCATACTCCTGGCTGGAATTTCTGACTCAGGTATAATCTCAAAAATGTCAGTTCCTAAAGAGAGGGAGAAATCCTCAAAACTTGCCTTTGTCATCTGAAATCTGGGCAGAAAAACTCTGTAACTCCTACGTGATGTTAGAAAGCCAGCATTCCACTTATTCACATGTACCAGGCAACTTGATAAGTCAAGCACATGTTCAGAGTTCAGGTTTTGCATTTAAACAGTTAAGACACACATATGCAGTACACTGCCAAATGTACGCAACATATTCCAAGAACTCATTAATATATGCTAATATCCCTCTGAGCATGTATGGTAGGGGCCACACTACTCCTCATATGATCAATTCTACGCAAACTAAAAGTAATTCCTGAAAATCAAAGGTTTACTTCAGCAGAAATTAGGAGGTAGAGTTCAGATTGTTTATTTCAAAAATCAAAACACATTCTGACAATCCAAACACTAGCTAATAAACTGTTATTTCTTTTCACATTCACAATTTCCTTAGCCAGATAAAAGAAAACTGCTGACAGATGGTCAAAGTACCATCTTTTATAACTCCAAGCATCCAGGTTACACATTTATTTATACATATCCTGCAGTACATCTGCAGTATCTTATCCCAGCAGCTAAACATCAGATCATTTACATTTACATAAATTCCATGCTTTAACATTATTCAGAGCACAATAACCTTACAAAGATTTTGTCAACATCCTTCTAGATTACAGTGACTGCAGTTACATTTTACTCATATCCTCAACAGTGAGACTTCATGATGTCATGGCAGAACCTTCTCATCATCCATTATCAAACGTCCCCACCACCTTTCCGACACATTCCATTCCATCAGCTTAACATGAAATCATCTAGCACTCTGCCAGTGAGTGCCTGCATCCGAGCAAAAGGCAAACCAGTCCCACTGCTACATCAACCCAACACAGGTCACAGAGCCAGGGATGCAGTACCCATAGTGACATCATTTACTGGAATCCTCTGCAGGGCCAACTTAGAGCCAGATAAAAAGTTGCATTGTATTCCCATCATGCAATTAGAAAGGCCCAAGGTCTGTAAGGAGATAGGAGTAATTCCACATTCATATGGTTTGGAAAATATTTACTGAGCTAAGGCCCTGCTTGCACGTGAATTAGGATCATAGGCTGAGTGAGTTTTAAGCAGCAGACATGGACGAACGTTTTGTTCAAATGATCAAAAAATAATGAAGGTGAGGAAGCACATTGCCACAACCAGTGGAAATAAGTTAGAGTTTGAGAGTTTTCTCAATTTTAGTAATCTTTGTTGACACAAAGATCACATCGAAAAGGAGAAAGTGTCACTTTACAAAAGTTTTTCATGGTCTATTGTTTCCTGCTGCTGAATATTCCAATTTTTTCATTTTTATTTTTAATTTTTTTAGCAGAAAAAAAAAAATGTTCCTAATTCCTTCTCACTTTGTTGGTATTTCAGTTCCATTATTTTCTACTGCTGCTTCTGACTCTAAGACCCCAGTCACAACAGCCACAGAGCACTTTTCCAGTGCTGTTTCACAATCCATTCTGATATTCTGCAAATAGGAGCCTGCCTATCCCTGACTCATCCCTTGGGTACATCACAGAGCTCAGTTCTCTCCATATTCCACTTTCACTGTAACTTCAGACCCACTAAGTCCATTTGCCAAGCCTTTTCCAAAATCTCTGCATAGTTCAGAAGATTTTCTTACAGTTTCCCTTAGTTAAACTTCTGGAGCACTAATCCTTTTCCCATCAAAAAGTATTTCTCACCTTATATTTGAGCAATTTTTTTTTTTCTATCAGCCTGAAGATTGTCAACAGTCCTCACTGCAGCATTTCTCCTGTCTGAGTCACTTCCTTCCCTTTTATGAAGAACAAGCAGTTAGCAATACTCTGCATGTAAAGTCTTTTTCAACTGTGCACTCCATTAGCCTGAAGGATGAATCATTCCTCATCACAACATCATTAGATAAATATTCATGCTGTTTAGAGACAGATGAAAAGAAATCTATGAAAGTAAACCATACAGTGTAGAGAGGTGAGTCAGTATAAAAATTTGGAAAAAAGAATATTTACATCCATCCACAAAATATTTTTCTCTCCCCATTAAGATTTTCTGGAAGGTAGCCATCCAAAACAATCTACCATGAGTATGAAAAGGAGTTTCAGTTATCCTGCAGAAAACCAGGCCTATTTCCTTTATAGAAGATGCAAATAAATTACAGAGTAGAATAAGCACTTTTGACCCCAGCATTTGACTTACATATTAAAGAACCAGAGCTTCTCAGGTATCTCTTATACATTCCTCTTAATTTATAGTTGTTGGCTGCTTTTGCATTAGAATTGTGCTGGGGAGCATAATTAAAAAACAAAAAACAAACAAAAAAAAAAAAAAAAAAAACACAAAACCAAACCTAACAAACCAACAAAAACCAAACAACATAAATATTTGACACAGGCAATGTGTGTTTGATATTTGTACTCATCTATCACATCAATATATGCTTACTATCAATATATGAGGAATGAAAAATTCAGCTATGCCAACTGGCACCTAGGGGTTTTAGTTTCAGCAGAATTTTATTTATATGAAGCTGATTAGTGAATTCAGGAAATGGTAGACAAAACCTGATGATAACATCTATTAAAAAAAACAGCGCTAAGGATAATGCAACCATGTTAATTAATACATAGCATTTTGCAGCAAATAGACAACCAGACCAGAATTTGAAATATCTGTGCATGTGTTGCAATCAAAGGCATACAAGCACACATAATCTGCAAGAGGATTTGTTCTGTAGTGAAGTAGACGTATTTTCACTGATACACTTGAGCTGAATGGCCATTCTGTGGAATAATTATTACAAATAACTTGCTTTGAAAAAATAAGGGCTGAGTGGCTAGAAGAATCTTTGGACGGCAGAATTGTCCACATTCAATAAGAATTTGACTTACAATGTTTCGTCTTGTTTATATTTAAGAGACAAAACCCCAGCTTCAATGAGACCAATGAAAAATTGCCTGCTTACCTCTGAAGTCAGAAGTTGTCTATAACATTTCTGTATTCTATAAAAAGTATTTCATCTATTTTTACAATGTCAATATTGCTAAATATACAGAGTGATTATCACCTCATCTTCCTTTATTTGTCTAAAAAGCAAACATCCAGTACTCATTGTCTGCCTGTGGCTCCTTATAAGACCAACGGTGAAAGATCAGCTATGCAGTGGGATGCTCGCTGGTCCAAATTAAGTTGCTATAATATCTGGAGCTATCTGTTTCTTGTTTATTATAAAGAATGTATAGAAAATACGCTCAGGCCTAATTAACTAATATTTATGCATTTAGATTGAAGGGAGATTAATCTTGTCCACAAAGCTTCATCTCTGAAACAGTGAGGTGCCCACTGTGTCCTATGAAGTAGAATTGATTGGCGTGGACCTAATTGTCCATGGGTTGACTGCGTTTATTTTCATACCAATACTGACCTCTAATTAAGACTCTTATCACCTTTCCTGATGCTACTCCTAGTCTATACTTACAGACACAACAACCCTACCTCCTGCCAGCCAACATTTGATAGGTTAAATAACCCAAATATATACCTCTTCTTCTAACCTAGGCTCTCCTTTGCTTTCCCTTTCTGATTACCCTTTCTCTGATCCTGTATTAGTGATTACAGTAAAACTAGAATTTTGTACAGTCTCCCGAAGTAGTTTCTACCACAATACTTTATGGTTTTGTTTTCCCAGTTATTTTATTTCTTTATTCAAATTCTGTTTCTATCTTTCATTATCAGAGTTCCAGCCTTGATACTTCTGTTACATGTCCCAAAGTGCTTCTGTTACTACAATAATTAAAAAAAAAAGTCAGAGATGAAACAGTTGCAATAAGTAACCATTTTACACCCATAGGTTTTTTGTCTTTATCTTGACAGTGAACACCAGTAATATGAGTGTTCACGCAGTGCTATTTGACTTTTTCTTAATTTCTTTTTCTCTACAGAGTGTGGGGAATGAAGTGATGGAATGATGACTTTCATTCTTCAAAATTTACTGTGTGTCCTACCTGACCACGAGCACTATTGACCCTGGGGAATAAGAACACAGCTTTGGCTTGCACCTTCTACTGCTTTCAGTGGAACAGGAGAAGTTGGGCCAGTTGGAATAGACTTGGAGAAAATTGTACACACACACCACCATCCTGCTGCATGACTTGTAGAGCTCTGAATTCCCCACACAGATGAAATGTTCAAAGGATGTAGGGCTACAGCACTCCTCTGTGCCTGAGAACAGCGCAAGTGCAGGTGCTTTATTACAAACCTATAAAAATATTTCCCTGTCCCTGTATCAAACAACAGTTTTGTAGCTGGAAAAAATGACACCTATCCCCACGTCTATATAAAATTGGTCGCATTTTTTAATGCTACATGTTTTTTCTTACATAGTTAAAAATACATGAAAGCATTCAAAACTTGATAGTATTTCAGCCTTGAAAAGGGCTAATGGTTTGTTCAGGATCCAAGAGCGGTGAGAAATCTGCACTTGTTCCTATTAAATTTGTTTCTCCTGAGAGATTTCCAAGTCATACAAATATGTAGCAATGTCTTCATAAGAACAGAAAGCCAAAGCGTTCCTGTTTCATTCTCTCCATTGAGAGATTCAGGAAGGCAGTGTCAGGATTCTGACAAGAGTGGTATGAATAGAATTGTTCAAATTACCTCTGAATTAATTTGTGAATAAATAACTTTTTTTTTCTGTTGCTTTCCATGTGCATATAACTCAAAGATTTATCCTAATTTCTACAATTGGCCTCACATTTGTAAGAATTTACAATGTGATGCAGAACAATTTTTACTATTTCCTGTTTGTACAGACACATGCAATGAAGGTATGCTGGGGCCCAACTGTTGAAGAGAAACAAGATAATAGCATTTTTCAGTAAAAAAGCGGAGTCTTGATTTTCAACTGTTCCAGGGCCTGTGCTGATTCATACTGATTGTTATACATGAAGGTTGAACCTGGTTGTACTTCTTTCTCCTCATTCATGTAACTAACTTTAAAGGGGTTTAATGGGAACTGTGCTTATGAGCATCATTATGCTGTTTTGAACTGTCTGCACCTCTACTTATTCTCTGTGTCAGTCGTTCCTCACCTTTACCCTCTGCTGTAAGCAACAGACACTGCATCAGCAAAGTCTGTTTTCAAGTTTGACAAAAGCCGAACAGTTCTGGATTTTTGGGGGGGGAGGATGGGGGAGGTGGAAAAAAGTAACATTTTAAACTCTAATTGACAAAATGAGAGAGAAATCAGTCAACTGAAGAAACTAAAAGGATAAGTTACTGATTGGATTAACAAACTAATTGGTCTACCAATTGGTCTTCTACTAATGGGTCTACTAATTGGTCTACCACCGGTTGTAATCACTAGTTGTGATTCACCAGAGAATGAAAGGTGAATCCTTCCACCTCTACCTGCACTTACAAATTTGGATGAACCTTTTTCATCCTCAGTTTGTCTATAACTCTTACACAGAGATGACAGAAATAAATAGCCATTTGCCTGCACCCAGTGAGAGATGTTCTCACATGCCATATGACAATATTGTTCCTAATTCCATAAAGAATTAGACCCCATGCTTCCCAATTGAGAGATATCTGTATAGACTGGGAATTACTGCTGGAGAGAACAAAGAGTATTTAAAAACGAAGAAAAAAAAACCACACAGAAACCTGCCGAGATTAATGAGATTCAATACATACATACATAAATATTTACATATACATATATTGCTACTAAAGTACTTATTCCAGAAATATTCTAAAACAATCTACTTTTGATCTGGTTGTGCTCCCTAATCAGGTCTCATAACACTGTTTTAATTAGAGAGCAATACTAGTAAGCCACAAATAATTAAATCAAATAATTTTGTTTGTAAAAGAATATCAGGCTTATCTGCATTCCTTCTTTAACTTCTACATTAAAGATGTGCTTACCTTTCAATAACACATTGCTTTAGTATTCTCACTTCTCATTTAATTTTCCATAAGTCTCATGAAAAAGGTAATTTTAAAGGAAATTAAAAATCCAGTTTTTTAAAACATAAAGATATTCCCACTTACATGCATTTCTTGCAACTCTAATTTTGGCACTAGAAAATGAACTCATCTGAAAATGAGTGGGGAAGCAGAAAGAAAGAAGAAATGGAAGGAGAGCAGAAAAAATGTTTCCAAGTGGATTAATTTGTATAACAAAAATGAAGAAAAGTACCAAAAACAAACAAACAAACAAAAAAATAACCTGCATGTTCTTGTGTGGCAGATGGCTCTCAATTTTGAAGTGTTTCAGTAGTATAATCCCATAGTGTAATCGTATATACATATATATATTTTTTTTCCTGATCAATGACTAGTAATATGCAAAACACAAAGTTTCCAGTAGCTGTTTTAAAGGCTTGGATATGAACTGTTTTATGAATGTGTGGAGTTTCAGGAAGACTTACGATTACAATGTGTCTGTGTATGTTGTAAAGAAATAAGACGACATTCTTTGAGAAAAAAACATCTCCATGCATTCAAATAATTACTTAAGTTACAGTAAGAGGAGGTGTACTTGTAAAATTATTTACTTCTTATCCATTTTTAAATGGTGGTCTTATCTGTACTAAACTTATTTATCTGCTGTTTTCATGATTTTTGTTTAAGTCATTGTTTAAGCACTTGCTAAGAGGATTGTTCTCACCTTGTTTTGAGGAAACAGCAAAGCATCGCACAATTAACCCAAGAAGAACGTTATTGAACTATACACCTTAAAGCACACCTGTGCTGGCCTTGGGAAACTGCTCACAAGAAACTGCAGTTTTGCTAGCAGCTAATGTGCTTTCTCAAAAGGTATGATTTAATAGGAATGCTGAGCTGTTAGCACAGGAGCTCCTTGTTTACTTCATTGTTGACCCCTTGGAAACTGAAGATTCACGGGCTTTTACCTACCTCTGTGTAAATCCCCTTTGAAGTCAATGGAAGCAAAAATCTGGGCAAAAGGAGAAAAAAAGAAGAATCAAGGCCTGGGGCTGCCATCCCTGTCCTGCTGCATTTATTCAGGTTAGGATTTCAAACATACAATTGCAAGGCTTTTTCTGTCACACGGGAACATAGACTGGGGCCGAGCCATAACAAAAGAATAAGGCAAGACTTTCTTTGCAGCATTTTGGAAAGGTGTGAGGACATATGGCAGTGGAAGGTTTCCAGCTGCCCTGCCATTCTGAGGGACCTCTCCCAGCATTTCTCCAGAACTCTTTTACTACTTCAGTGCCTCTCAGGGAGCAGTAATAATGATGCTTTAAATCATGGGGTGGCAGGATAATGCTAAAAAAATTAGAAGGCTACATGCCTACATTGCTGTGCTTCTAAACCAGAGCTTCCTCAACACTGAAAGTATTCAAGCTCGTATCTCTCTGTACAAAGATTAATGTACATGGATGTCTTACACCTCATGGCCCAAATCATGTGTCACCACACTGAAGCACTTACAGCTACTGCTCTTTAATCTCTTGCTATTTTTCATATGAAAACCCAATGCTAAATCAAAGGTTAAAGTGGAAAGAGTTTCTTTTACTTCAGAAAGTACAATAAAGACAAACAGCACAGTATAATCTGGAAGACCCACCATCAGCACTTGGAAGCTAGTAGTGCTTTCCTCCCTACGGAAAAGACAAAGATTAAGACCAAAGTTCTTCATTGTGCTGAAGATCTTAATTTCTAAATGGGCAGTCAGCCCAATGATACAGGAAAATACCGCATATCACATTCCTGTATCTGCATACACATTTCCACTGTGGGAAAAATCAGTGTGTGAAGAGACATTAGACATGGTGTTATGAGACACTTGCCATTACATCAATACCTAAGCAACCTATGCACGTGTTTTAACTTATCCTTATGAGATGTAGATCTTAACATCACAAAATGGAAAACTGCATAGAATAGCTTGAAAACATCAGGCATAATGTTTTTACGTATCTCTCTGCTGATTGACTGAAAAAGCCTAACACCCCCTGAACATCCAGAAACAAACACAAAAATCAAGACAAAACCATAATCTAAATAAACCTGCAGGCCACATGACTCACAATTTGGCAGTCAACTACAACAAGCTCAGTAAGAGTGACACTGCTGAAGGCTTAGCTACAATTGGGAAAATTGACTGGATGGTCAACCTGGTGTCATTTACGTTTCATCCTTCAAACGATGACCAGACAAATGTTGATATATGGAAATAGCACTCAATTCAATTAGACAGGCCTAGGAAGCACGGCACAAGGAGGAGAGATTTCAACATTGAATACTATGAATAATAAAGACAGAATAAATAATCATTCTGACCAAATGTGAGAATTCTGACATTTAGGAAAGGAACTATATCAACCATAAGAAGCCAGTATTTAGTTACACAGAAAATACAGCTGGATCACATAAAATGATAAGCCACCCAAGACTGCCCAACAATGGCCTTAAGGCCAGGCATGCCCTGACTGAGATGGCAAGTGTATGGATCCAAATCTTTTTCACTCCTAACACAGAAATGAAGACATTTTTCAATTAAAACTAATAGCAGATAAGAGCTACCAACAATTCTCTCTTTGTATTTGTGGGTGGCTAATCTAGAATTTGTGCTATTGTAATTAACATCAGAACTGGGAATTACTAGACATCTATTTTATCCAAAAAATTACAAATGAAATACTCTCTCCAATGTCAAATAATTGTCAAGAAATCTTCCACAGCCAATATTTCTTCATAGCGCAATAAATGCTGGCCATCTCACAGTCAACTCATTAAAGAGCTGACACTTTAATTTGTGCTATCAATAGTGTCCTGTTGTGTTTTCTAACAGAGAGAGAACACAGCCTTCCCAATCGAGAGTCAGAACAAATCATGCACACTGCTGTTCAGTGACCTATCATTGCTAATATAAGGAAGAAGGCATACGAGCTTTCATCGGTATTTTGCCAATTTCCAGCGTTACACAGTGTAGCCACTGAGGGATTTTTATTCTTCCTACATTTGGGACCCACTGCTTAGTGGAGGTCTGTCCTACAGGCAACTGAAAAATGGGATGCCCAAGACAGACAAAGAATAGATATGTGACAGAGAATGCAGTAACTTCAGCTCTCTGCTTGTTCTCTGAAAGCCAACAGTAGGAATCTACAATGAATGAAGACAGTCTACTAAATAATTTATGACATACAGCCTACTTCTAAATGATTTTTTTCCCTGTTAGATGTGCATTAGCATATGGGAGCCCAACATAAGGAAAATCTTATCTGGTCTCAGAAAGAAAAAATTTCCCATCCACAACGTTACTTCAGGTTAGACCAGAGCTTAAATTACTCTGAGACGATGCTACCATCTTCTAAGGAAGTCTCTAATCTGCTGAATCACAGCTTGGCATTTGAAATATATCCTTGAACAATCATTATACCAACATAGGCTTCACCTATTACATTCACTGTTTGCATCTCAGCAGACTACTCCACAAAAAAAATGGCATTATAGAGTGCTAGCTTATTCCCAGTTACAAAAGTTTCTAATCTCAGGGAAAACCTTCAGCTAAGACTATACTTTGTATATAAAAATAGCATGCTTTATCTTTACACAAAAATTCCATTCCCCCAGATTTCAATAGATTCCTATGGACCATGCAAAATGCCACAGACCACAGAAGCTACAGTTTTGAATGGATGCTTTTATTGATTTATCAAGCATGAACAGATTTTGTTTGTTAAAAAATGTCCAGATGAATACCATTCATAGCAACTTGTTTCCTCATAGTCACACAGAATATGAAATAATTCAAGAAACAAGCAAAAAAGAGCACCTAATTAGTATCATTCTGTGTATATATGCATGTACGTATACACACACATTGCACTACATCTGTGCTTATACTGTTGTGTGAATACCCATACATCCATACATGTATATACATATGTATACACACATACACAAACATACACACACAGAGAGTACTCACTGAACTAACAGTCCAATGTAGCAATGTGGCCTAACTCCAAATGAAGTATTCTGTGTTAAAATATAAATAATACAGAAAGGCATACAGATAAAAGACCATTCATTTTTTACTTTCACCAAAACCATGACCTGCCTTTGAACACAGTGTCTTTAAAATGAAAATATGTGAGATCACTAGAGATCTTTCCAAGTTCATGGCGTTAACTACATCCAGCTCGATCACTGCTAACATTGTATGGCCAAGAACCGAAGAGTGTTTTCAATTTGTTCACTATAAAATCAGCTTCTAGATTTAATATTTCTAGGGAAAGAGGAGGCACGTGGCCTTGCCACTTGTACTGCAGTAATACATACTTTCCTGTTGGGCAGAAACTTGGCAAAAATCCTAAATTAAGAGTCCCTTCGTCCTGTACATTTTTATAATTGCTTTCACCACTCATCTCCTGTCAATTCATTATAATAATTTTCATGCCATCTCAACTATCTTCCAAACATTCCAGGCCGACTCATCCAGATATGCAACGGGCTGTACTGGTAGCAATGTACTCAGATACAAATGTAATTTCTGAGGATTTATTTACTTTTTCATTTTTGAGCATATTCTTTTCTTTGCTACTTAAGACACAACAATAAACAGTGCAGTACACTGACACTGCATGTACGTACTTTCCTGTATTTATGTCAACCCTGGAAAAATCGGTGGTTCTTGCCTGTGAACCATGGGATACTGTCATAGCAAAAAGCCACATACATTACCAGCAATGTACTGTCATATTTTTCTCCATTTGAGTAATCAGCTAGTAGAGCGTGCAAAGGCAAACCAAAGGAACAAAGACTGACATTTATTTCCTATTAAAAAAGGGAAAAATCAAACTCCGTATGCGTGTATGTATTCATTACCAAGTTCATAAGTTTTCTACATCATCATAAGGCAAACTGTAGTACAGCTTTGTACCTGCAGAATCAATATTTAAAAAATCTGAAGCTGACTTTGGGACCATTTTATTTTGGACCCATTAGTGAACAAAGTGCATTAGGGCATCCTTTTCAAAAGACACCTAAGCATGGTTATAAGCTACTGAACAAATATTTTCTTGAAGTTGGTATTTATACTCCTTCCACACAGGCAGACTTTCACCACTTGAACAGTAACAATAAAACACTGTAAGAAGACCACTCTTTTAAAGTTGTCATATGCCTGAAACATCTCCCAAAATGATCATTTATAAACAAGTACTGTAGTAATTACAAAAGACTTCTACCTCGTAGAAGGAAAAGTGAAAAAATGCACCTGATTCAGCTTTGAGATAAAATAGGTGCAACTTCTATTGACTTCATTGAAGTTCATCCACCAACACCTACATGAATGTAGAGCCTGCCTGTGCAGATTCCTACTATTCCTAAAAATTTGTTTAGTGCTCATTCACAAAGAGAACTGTTCTTTCCCAAACAGTTCAAGACAATTATAATTATGAACAAACTCCAGCTGCAATGTTTCTCCATACAGCTCATGCAAAACAGATTTCCTTGCTTTGTTATTACTACATAATGTACAACAATGAAACATTTGTATTTAATTTAAAACCAATGGTAAGGTGGCTTATGTCTCACTTCCGAGTTATTGGCTGTGCTTGCTGTGTTGAACCTTGTAAAATCAGCAATAAGCATTCACGTGTCTACCATCAGAAACGCAATGTCTTCCATTACAATCAAACCTTAAATGTTGCAGTGTTTTGTCAAATTAGTCTACAGCCAGACCTTGGGGTGGCTCCTCTCCTCCAGCGTTGCCATTTCAGAGATGGTATCAGTCTTTAACGTCCTCAATGACTCTACAGTGTTTCCCAAAGACGAAAGTGAAACTGACAGATGGGAATGTTGTCATCAACAAAATAAATCACCACATGATTTATGCACTCAGATTTCTAGAAGATATTCCATATGCGTTTTGCAAACAGAGAATGCACTGCCCTGTGAACAGAAGTAAATTAAACTTTCTTTTGCTGTGTTGGCTAGCTCTACTTCTTTAGTTGTTTATTTTTATTCTTTTTGGTCTGCACATTCCCATGTGCAAGGTAGAAATTATGAGATTTTGCATTCAATAAGATCAGTAATGATTACTAAAATTGGCATGAATAAAACCAGCAGTACACTGACTTGTCCACCACTGCACACTTTTATCCTTCCAATTTCCTGCCTTTATCCACTGTAAAATAAAATAATGTAATGAGCTGATGAAACCTTAATGAATGTGACCATCAATGTGCAAAACAAATAAGTCATTTTTCAGGTATCCAAACCAGGCTTTCTCTTCTCTCTCTCCCCTTTCTTCCTTTCTTCTTCTTCCTCTTCTTCTTTTTTTTTTTTTTTTTTTTTTTTATAAATAACTTATAAATCTTCCTGAAAGGGACTAAATGCAAAACAAAACAAAAGCAACTGCAAAAAGAGTTCTAAGGTATTATTAAAGCAAATTCTTGTCCTTCTGCATATAGTACTCAGAAAAGAGAGATCTACCCCTTTTCGGTTCTGGCTGGTTTTGGCAGCAACAACTGAGATGCCACGCAGTCCACCAGCTCCAGGTGAGCTCCTGCAGGCAGCTGCCCTGGGAAACACATCCTCCTACTTGTTAGCTTTTAACAGTCATGCCAGCTGCTCAGAGGAGTCTAAGTGATCAGGGATGGGCAAGCCTGTTATAATGGTTAAACACTTATTCCACACAGTGAATGTGGGGCATACGGGCTGCCCAAACGTAATGTCAAAGGTGTAAAGGTGCAGGGAGTTCAAGGCATCATAAAAAGCAAGGGAACCATTGTCATAGTCCAGCAAAATGCCGACCCGGCGGAGATGAGGTGCAGGCTCTATTGGGATTTCTTTGCTGTTGTGTCTCACCACCCAAGTGTTGTTGCAGCGGCACAGCACCCAAGAGGCAGAGTTCTTCCCGATCCACTCATGCTTTGGTGCTGACTTGTATGAAATACCGATGGCATACCTGCAAAACAAACACAGCTCTGGAAAGCAAGTGCCTCTTGTCATGCCCATGTGTCAGAGTGTCAGCCCAAAGGAATCACCGAGGCCTTGGTCTCTTATTTGTGCTGACTGAATTCTAATTAAGTGAAGTTGCAACATAATCTTGGCGCAGAGTTAATTTATGTTTTTCCCATCTCTTTTCATTCTGAGAGGTCAGAGAAACTTTACTGTTCTTCACATTGTTTGTAGTTTGGCTGCTATGGTAATTTTTTGGAGCATGCATCTCTGGTATTCAAAGGGAAAACTGTTGAGTACTCAGGAACTTAGAGCTTAAATCACTGAGCCTCATATTTCCACTTCTAAACAGATGAGCACAGAGGAATTCATTGATTTTAAAGTACTTTGCTGTCTGTCATCTAATCTGATCTCTTGTTGCTCCTATAATATATAGACCAGAAGGAGGAACATAGGAATCAACATCAAAAGACACGTTAAAAAAAAAAAATTGCCATTCCCAAATATGTTTTGCCAGATGTTGGTGTGGTTTTTAGATTCAAATGAGCGTTTTTTGGACGGGGTATTGGGCCAAGTGAAGCATTTGTAGGTGAAGACATTCGCTCTGCAAACCATGATTTATGGCAAGATGTGCAAGGTAAAAGGATTGTGAAAATGTTCCCATTAATGGATATCCACGACAAGTACCTGATTTCTCATATATTAAAGAAATGCTAAAGTTCCTCACGTTTTAGAGACACTGAAGTATTTGTTGTTATATGTTGTTGAGCTTTCAACCAACAGAGATTAATGTGCCACGAGTTATTCTGCTTTCTTGCCTTGGAGTTGGCACAAGCACACAATATTTTTCTTGTTTGAAACACTGGGCATATCTGAAGACCTCACTGATTTTCTGCTCCATTAACTTCCATCAAGACTGCTGCCTTTGAATCTCAAAGGATAACATCTCTTCTACTGACTAAAGGGACCTTGAAACCCAGCCCTGTGTTGCACAGAGGATCATTCAGAAACAGATAAATACACTCCTTCATTTATTGTCTCTACATTCAAACCCTAGGGCACAGACCTAGCACCACTGCTCCTCACCCTTTCCTCAGAATTTCCACCACTGTGAAGTTGGATTGTCTAATTAGCCGCATATTCTGTTTCTGTTTTGCTTCGAAGGGGCAAAACAGAAGGGCAGTAACATCTTTCATATTTAGTAAAGAGATATCACACGTATAAAGTTCGCTCTGTTACAGAAAAAAGATGAAATTTCTTAGCTCTCCATCACACTAAAATCTTAAAGTGTATGTTCTGTAGGTTCAAAAACCAATCAGCCTCAATAACAAAGGAAAAGTTCTGTGTGGGTTGCTAAATATAAGAATGCTCTATCAGGCAGAATAAGTTCCAGAGTCTGAGAGTGATGGAGTTAGGGAAAACAGTCTGACAAACTGTAAAAGTATACGCTTGTCCTGCTTTCGAACCATTCCTTAGGTCTCAGTTATTGATCTCCATGAGAGGAACGGTGCTGAGGCCTTCATGGGCCTTTGGTGTGAATCAATGATTCTCATACATATTTTTATATACATACCACGTACTGCCACTTATAACCACTTCCCAGTAATGCCGTCCGCTGTCAATGAACACATTGCCAGCTACTCCGTAGCTCCCTTGGCTCGTGAATCGCTCTGGTGTATGACTCTTTTTGGAGGAGGTTTCATCACGTTCCACTGTCAGGTTGTCATGAGACACTTTCAGTTTTCTATGAGCAGATTTGGGGTCCAGTTTAAATGGCTGACCTAGATACGCAAAGACAAAGGTAGCAGGAGAACAGTTTGTCTTTAATTTTAAAAAGAGGAGTTGATAGAAAGCATAAGAAAAAAGCATACAAGATTACATAATCATATTAATCTCCTTCTCTGAAGTGTTCTCAAGACAGACTGATTTTGCTCTCTGCACTAGCTGGTTTGCATTGCCAGTTCATTGTCAGTCTCATTGTGCACTAACATCCCTGTGTTGACAATCTCTCAAAAGAGCCCTGCATAATCATCATGCCTATTATCTCTGACCTAAAGGTAACCTGAACGCTCTAATTCTTGCATGTAATTGAAACCAATATACATGTTAATAAAGGTCCGAGGGTTGCTTTTTTCACAGCATATTAGATTTAGAATGTTACATTCTATTAATTCCCTAGGGATAAAGTTCCATAATAACATTTTCATCATTGCTACAAAAAAGTGTTATTTTCAAATCCCACAAAATGAATTTGAAAGTAAGAAAAAGCATTAGCCTTGTCTGTTCCTTCACTCACAGCTTTATTTATAACAAGCACAGTCAACAATTCAGGATCAGTTTTGGAAGGATGCCTACATGGTGCTGTCCTGTTGGATACCACGCATTAATAAAAAGAAGGAAGTGAACTATAACTTGGTCCAGATATTACGGTGTAAAAACACTGCTGAGGTTGTTGATCTTGGCAAGTCTCTTCAGCTGTAGCACAGTGCTTGCAGACAATATCAGGAAACTTTTTGGTAAACCAAACCCTGTAGATATGTAAAGACTGCCACAATTCTGATCAATGAGCTTTGTGTGTTAATAAGCAGGGTGATTGCTTACCTCCACAAAGGTACAGCTAGAAAACTATACTCTATGTGGGCTCCATCAAAGCCCTTTCCCCTTCTTATTGTCTTTCATATCAAGGAAGAAGTATGTAAGCAGAAGATTTGATTGCATGCATAGAAAATAGGCATGAGCACTGTCATGAGGTCTGTGACCCTCTGACACTGACAAGTGAATTTCAAATAAGATGTAAATTGCTCAGTGTTTATGAAGGAACAGTTAAGTACGTTTCATGAAGTGAAACTGAAAGCATTAGTGTGTGAATATGAAGAAATGAAATTCCTCTGAATAGGAAGTCAATATGCACTGATTCCAGATCTCCAGGAAACCGGAAAATGTAGAAATTTCAAGTGGAAAATGATGGATGCGATACTAATTCTCAGTAAATATTACTATAGGTAAGTGCAAAATTAGATAAGAAGTATTTCTAAAGTTATAATCTATTTAATAATATTTATTTATTCATTCATTATGTTTAAGTATGAAATAAATACATTGAATATTATTTGGGAGTGCATTTTGAAATCTTTTTCTTACTATTGGATAGGAGTAAAACATCCACAAGCTGCCTCCTTAGCTGGTTAGTAGCCTTTGTGTCACTGAAGTAGTATCTGAAGCATATCTTTCTCTGTACTGAACTGTATCTGCATAGACCCCTTCTCACAGTCACCTGAGAGGTTGCTTTTGTGCCACACTGGGTCACAAAAAGAGAAAAGGATGAAAGACTGTCATTTCCAGTGGGTCTTCTTACGTGTTACCAAATGCTTGGTAGCAGATACGTGGTTTGTACAAGCAGCAGGACACAGGAATGCAAGCCAGGTAAATAGACCCCGAACTGGTACGTGCCATTCTCTGCACCCTGCTTCTTGCAACACTGAGTTATCAACCCTCTTTGAGCATGCTCCCCCTCAATAAGCAGGTTTCAGAGGGTGCACAAACCCAGTGTTCAATTTCCCAAGATCAAAGCTGTTTATGATGACCAGAGGACTGAGGGGTTGTTGGCCAGGACACAAGAAAAAGGCTGAAAACCAGTCTTAAAATTACCATACTACATCTGCTAATAATTTGTGCAACCACTTTTTTTTTGAAGTGGGATCTCTAACTACTCTACCACCCCAATGAACACCATAAAAAATGAGGGGAATGCAGCTAAAGAAGTTTTCCAGTGTCCTAAGAAAGATCATTCTGGAGAATAAAATTAAAGTAGCAATTATCTTATGAACACGATACAAAACTAAAATGTTTTACTGCAAACACAAGGAAAGGTTTTACTTTGTAGGAAAAAGAATAGATAGGACACTAAAACAAACTGCAAAATAATATTTTCAATCATTTCATATATGAAGGCTCTGTTCCTAAATGTTATTTCCAGTGACCAGAGTACAGATGCTTTTCTGAACAGAAAGTAATTTCTGCAGTAGTGGAGACACTGGCAATCTTGAATCAAGTTAAATAAGTGGCTTTCACTGTGGGAAGCACTGTAAGTTAATCTGCTCTACACTCACGTGTCTTTCAAAGACCAAACCTAAAAAAGGAGAAGAGTGTGTGTGCTGGATTTCACATTACTCACTGTTTGTCTTGAGCTTGCCTGGCTCACTGCTTCTGCTGCCAGCCTGATTAATGGCCTTAACAATGAAGATGTACTTTGTGCCACTCTGTAACCCATGCACGGTGTAGTGGTTTTGTTTGATATTGGGAACAATCATCCAGCTGTCGGCTGAGTTACATAAACCTGCAATTTCAAACCAAGCACATTAGTCATAACATACTAGACATTTTGTAAGAGGGGAACATTTAAAGCACTCCTGAGCATCCAATCACTGATAAAAAATTCGCTTTTCTACCTTTTAAAGTGCTATTTTATTCACTGGGTTGCTACTTAATTCTACTAAGGCATTTCACCAGCCTTCAGCCAAAGTACCTTTTAACTTCTTGCTATATGAAATTGACCATAAAAAAATAGGCATTTAAGAAAAGACTCATTGGAGGCATGAGCAATCTGGGAATTTTCATATCGTTACACAAGGAATTCTTTATTGCTGAAGGATTGAGTACTATGGAGATCCTATCAATCTACCTTTTGGATTAATTAACTCAAGCTTCAAAAAACTAACATAAATAGTAATGCTAGGAGGGCTGTGGAACCTTTTCTGACAGACACGCATTCTTTAGGACCTGAAGGAAATCATGGGAAGCCAAACTAGGTAAAAAATGATCACCGGAGCAAGCTTCAGCTTCTACACTCCAGACTTTGCTAGGATATAACTTAACAAGAAAGTTTTATTGATGCAACTTTTTGATTTCTTTCCCATGGTTAAATGTTAGCTGGGGAAGAGCTAGTTAATTTTCTATTTAGAAATATACCGTTTGGGATATATTTACTTCCTATCACACAAGTATAACATGTAAGAAATAAATAAAACATAATCTGCAATATCATCTGCAAAATAGAAGAATACTCCATCAATATGAACTGATTCAACTGCATGCATCTTTCCTACTGTGACATAGACCGTAAGAATTTCAATAGGGCCAAATGTTGGTCCTGCAACCCTACAGGCTTGGGGAGGAGTGGCTGCAAAGCTGCCTGATGGAAAGGGATCTTGGTGTACTGATGGACATTCGGCTGAATATGAGCCAGCAGTGTGCCCAGGTGGCCAAGAAGGCCAATGGCATCCTGGCTTGTAACAGGAATGGTGTGGTGAGCAGGACTTCGGAAGTCATCCTGCCCCTGTACTTGGCATTTGTGAGGCCTCAGCTCAAGTACTGCGTTCAGTTTTGGGCACCTCAGTACAGAAAGGAGATTGAGGTGCTGGAGCAGGTCTAAAGAAGGGCAACAAGGCTTGTGAAGGGCTTGGAGAATATGGCCTACGAGGAGAGACTGAAGGAATTGGGGCTGTTCAGTCTGGGGAAAAGGAGGCTGAGAGGAGACCTTATTGCTCTCTTCCAATATCTGAAAGGTGCTTACAGAGAGAGCGGGGTTGGTCTCTTCTCACTGGTGACAGGTGACAGGATGAGGGGAAATGGCATGAAGTTGAGCCAGGATAAGTTTAGGTTGGATATCAGGAAACACTTCTTTACAGAAAGGGTTGTTAAGCACTGGAATAGGCTCCGCAAGGAGGTGGTTGAGTCACCATCCCTGGATGTGTCTAAAATACATTTGTATGTGGTGCTCAGGGACATGATTTAGTGGAGGGCTGTTACAGTTAGAGTAGTATGGTAAAGTGCAGTTGGACTTGATGATCTTGAAGGTTTTTTTCCAAATTATGATTCTATGGTTCTGTAACCTGAGCTGTTCTATGATTCCATGATTCTTTAACTTTCATGTCAGTGAGTCACCTGTATTATTCACTGCACATTTTGAACAGCTCCTAGTCTAATGGATCCTCAGTCTGGTAACTCTTTTGTTATAAATGTTGAAATAAATCTAAGTTTACATTAACAAAATACATAGATGTTCACCATCTTTTTTTCTAGCTATACAACTAGAAAAGGTATATGCAAATTAAAGTATATGAATCTGTGTAGATGCATAAGGCTGGAAAACGCAAAGGGAAAAATTCATGACAAACTTTGCCTTGACAGGGCATGGAAAAAGTTGTGGATGCAAATGTACTATTAAACTAGTTTTCAGCTTTTAATCTGGTTGTTTTTTTTACCAGCAAACCAAGAAGCCACCAGTACTTTTAGTTCACATTTTAGCCAATCTAAAATCGTTATGTCATGAAAAAATTAAAAGGCTAACACAAAACTTTAAAGAATACGTGCTGTGATACTGGCTTACAGACTCATCAAAAATTCATTGCCGTAACTAAAAGACTCCTTCCTAATTTGGAATATACTTTTCATAATAAAAGGTCATTAGAAATAGAATTTAGAACCCAGATTTCAAGCAAAAATTCTGAAATGTTAGTCTCAAAGTTCTCTCATATTATATGACATTGTTGAGATGTAAGCAAGTTATTCATCCTGTTGTGCAAATAAGTAATCGAGGCACAGCATCAGGGATTCATATCATCTTGTCATGTAATTGAAGGGCTGCAATGTCTAACCTATGTTTTGTAAACTGTGGTGAGCCTGGAATCAGTCCACCTCTCTAGATGTGAACATCCTAAAAATGCTTCTCTTTAAAATGCTAAATGCTAAAAATGCTTTCTCTTTTTGGCCTGAAGGAGAAGGCTTAGGTGAGATCCCTAACTTTAGGTAGCTGAAATAAAGTGAGATGAATCCATCCACCATTGATTTGAAACCCGGAAGTCTGATCTTGAGGTTGAACACACATCTGTGTCTTTGAACTATCTTATTAACAAGCTACAATCAAGTAAGCTTTATCCAGTTTTTCATTTGTTAAGATCAGACCTGGAGGGACAGACGGTATGCAACTTTTCTCTAGGTCCCTCTGTCTCATCAAGAATATCACTTTTTTTGGTGTTAGGTAGCACTGAAATGAACTGCAAGAATGATTTACTGCAACAAAAATGTTTATTTGCTGTTGTTTTATTTAAAACAGTTTCCTGTTTTAAAGCGGAAAAAAGATTCTAGTTTATTGCTTATTCTCCAGCCAGTCAATATCCTGAACATATGTAGCCTCCTTGTGTTAACTACAAAGGATTCAAATAGCTTCAAACAGCTGGGTATGAATGGGTTTCCTAAGAGGAAGAGTGGAAATAAAAGCAGCAGCATTTAAATATGGCAAAAAATATCTCAATGACTACTTATCCCAGTAAAAATTTGACACAGATTTTAGAGTAAAGGTATACTCTTTCTGTAGCTGAACTACCACATAGATTTTGCACTAAGGCCATTCACCTGGCTCAGTGGTGCTATCGCACAATAAATATTAAGCTAAAATAAAGTGAACTTAAATACTTGATTCAGAAAGAAACCAAGATGACTAAGGAAGGAATTCCTAACTTAGATGCTTCTGATGGAGTATGAAATAGCATCAGTAAGTCTGTAAATGTGATGAATCATAGAATCATCATAGAATTACAGAATGGCCTGGGTTGAAAAGGACCACACTGATCTTCAAGTTTCAACCCCCTGCTATATGCAGGGTCGCCAAACACCAGACCAGGCTGCCATTCTCCATTCTCTCATCCCAAGTATGTGAACTTACACATACACAATATCCATTATCCTTCAGGTACACAAGAATAAGATATTATATTATTAAAAACCCTAGCCAGTAGTTAGATTGCTATGTACATCCATAGCCTTAATCATCTTATGCACTTCTACATCTCGCTGCTGAGGCCTGAAGGCAAAATGCTCACAGGCCTAGATTCATCCCACTTGGCAATGAACAAAGAGCAGAGCTCATGAGTTAGGACTTTATTTACCCTACAATCTCTCCACAGTCAGAAGAGAGAGATGGGAAGCCTCTGTTCAACGTGGCTCATTTGCTAGTGGAAGTCTCTGTTATTTCAAAAGACACGAAACACACACTGGATTTCTTTGTCCCTCTTCTCTTAGGTCTCTCAGGCAACTATTGGTGAATGCACACTGTCTAACTTAGTTCCTTTGCTGCTCCAACAAGCTCTGTGCATGCCTCCACAACAGCGGGTCCATGTGCTTCCTGGCTGTGAGCTACTTGATAACAGGTTTCTAGTTGAACATTGACTCAGGCATTCTGGGAATGAATTTTTGATGATATCAAATGAGAAGTCCACAATTTTTCAGGGTGGGGAATAGTAACTAGTGACAGCCTAATTAAGCTTTTAGGTATGAAAGAATATTTTATCACTACACCAAAAGGTTTTCATCTCCTGTTTTGCCCTATCAGAACAGTGTTTCTTCTTTGAATACAAAAAACAATGGCAGAACGATCAGGGAAGTGAAGAGTACAGCGTGCTAACATGGGCATCTGGGGGTAACATTTGCATGCTCAGCTCCCTACTGCTGGCAGCAGGCTAAGTGAAGCACACATCTTCTCCTCACTGGAGAATCAGCAAGAGCTAAGGGTTTACTATTATACCTAGTCTTGATCCAGGTGAAATTCAGGTTTCTTGTTTCACAAACCCTGGGCTTTTTATAGGATTATACAGGTGGTAAAATGATGTATTTTAAAACTGTAAAAATGTAGAGAATTCAAATTACATCCTGGAATGGTGCAGTGAGCACAGTGATGTCTCATACAGGATGTGTGAGTTTTCAAAATAAGTTTCTCAGAATCTGGAGGTAATAATTTGCAAAGCTTTTTCCCTGGTGTTGGTTATTGATGTGCTTTACAGAACAGATGGGAAAATTCCCAAGGTGTTAATCCTCCTAAAATTTACACTGGGAGATTTTAATAAAATATATCTTCCTGAAAACTACAAGCACAAAAGTCATGGGAAGGTTATTTAATCTTTTGAGTGTTTTAATTACGTTTAAATGCTTTATTTAAATAAATTATTACAAATTCAAATTGGTAAAACAAATACAGTAGGTGAAAGCAACAGATAGCTCTCCACCCCTATCCCACATTCCCATGTGAATGAAAAAACATATGCAGAATTTCTGCAAAACATACAGTGATTTTTTTCTTCTTTCTCCTAGAAATATACTCTTTTTGTATCTTTTTAAGAGGCAGTTTTCTGCCTTGATTTTGTGTCATACTCACTGAAAACCTCAGTAACATTTTGAAAATTGTATGCAAACTGTTTTTAAGAAATTAAAGCTTCCAGAAAGAGACAAAAGATAGATTAAAAAATTGATTGATAAATCACAAACCTTTCAGGTAAGCATGAACTCCTAATTATCTCAGGACAGTTTTGTCAACATACCTTTATCCTATCTCATTGGAGAAGTAATCACAAAACACAGGGAATGTTTTGATGCTACACTGCATCCTCAGTAGAGCAAATTTTCCTATTTTGCTGATGTAACTAACATAAATTCAATTTAACAGAAAAGAGAATTATTTACTCTTTTGTGTTTTGGAGAGTCTTACGTGTTTTTCCTAAAGGTGTCTTTGTTACTGATAGTGAAAAGCTGGATGTTTAAATTTTAAACCTCCTGCAGAACAGTAAAAAAGCTTCATGATAAAAAAAATGCCAACTCAAAAAGTACTTGAAAATTTATTGAAATCAGATATTGAAATCATAATGCACATTAACTAGCTAGTGACAAATTCATTCATAAAGCCTTTACAACATTCAGAGTGCAAGTACTAGATGCCTCTCAAAAAAGCAAATGTGTGAATACAGCTATAAGAACTACTGTGTTAGTAAAAGGCTGCGTGATTTAAAGTTCTATATTGCTCTAATGCACAGAACAGTGCTGCCAAGCACTAATAGCCAAGCAATTTGGCCACATTTGGAAGTAATCTTTCCTGTATGAAATAGGATTCAAAATGAAATACTCCAGTTGGACCTTCTCCACCAAATGTTAACTCTCCAATTTTTCAGTTAATAAAAAAGAATATAGTTGATTATGTTGGATAGAGAATACATTAGAAAAACATAGCATTGCTTGTTTTTGTTACTGAATTCTCAGCAATCTCTGAATGATATATGCCTCTGGTGGGGGAAATTTACTGGGGAGTGGAAAGTGCAGTCAGTCTGGCTCTGTGGTTTTAAGAAATGGATTCCAAAATAACAACTTCCATTAGCACAGTAGGTGGGTTTGTATGCAAAGTGATTCCTATTGTCTCAAGGGAAAAAAAGCTTGTTGGCTTAATACAGTACCATAGCTACTGCCTTGTGACTAATTCATAGCTATAGTAACACAGAACTGAAGATGATCTATGAACCTCTTTACATTACCTACTACAGGGAACATACAATAGCAATGGAAACTTTTGGGGATATGACATAGAAAATTAAAAAATATATGTGCCACAGCATACAAATGCCATACACAGAAAGAAATTTGTGTTAATCTAAACTCTATTTCATTTAAACAACTAATTAAAAGCTATCTTCAGTTAATCAAAACATCAAGATTTCAGTGTAGAGCATGTTAATTCCACTTACAGAGAAAATAGCTTTGTTATTTCACACTACTGAAGTACGTCCCAATATTCTAGGGATGATCTTAGATCCTCAAGCAGGGCAAAGAAAATAATCCAGATAAGTGAAGAAACAACCAAGCAGTTCTATGAATAAAATCATGTTAGTGGGCAAAGCTCCAGTACCAGTGGAAGTTGGAATGAGCTGTGAGAGTCCTCTTTATTAGGAATTTGGATAGACATTTAGCAGATCTATTAGACTTGAGGAGTCCAATTCTTTCACTGAATGTGTTCGACTCGACATTAAATAATGATAAAGAAAGCCTGACAATATTTAGAAAAACCATCCACTTTTATATGCTTGTATTTAACTTGGATTAAACTACAGCTTTCAATGAAATTGAAACCAGCAGCCAAGATATTTATGTAGGAGCTAGCTGCAGTTAAGAAACAAATAAACATGTCAGCCAATCCTTTCATTTCTTTCTCCTTCATTTCAGCTCTTCAGAAAATTTTATAAACGAAGTTTCTTTCCTCTTCAAACTTCTAGTGGCACCATTTTTTTTCCAAAATGATACAATTTAAGTTCAGATTGCACACTGAGTAATTCATGCTATAACCCCCAAATTATCATATTGCATCTCTGAAAGAAAACTAATTGATTGTTTTGCAGATCAAAGCCTTCACACACACATGGGAAACCTGCAGTTCAGTCTCAAAGTGAAATACCTTGTTATTTATTCACTTTAAAGCAAGGAGTAAAACCTCATATCATAAAGGTGCAGAAATGGCACTTTTCTATTCATGTATAGAAGCAATAGCTGACTTGCATAAAGTCTTCTGGCATAAAGCCATAGACAAAAATAGGTCAGAAACAAGCAATACACTGCATTAAGTCATGGTGTCCTGTCTGCTTAATGGACAGATTAAACAGGGAAGCTTTTATTTCCTTATATATCTGATTGTAATGTGTTCCAAATTACTATTACACTTTTGGTATCTACCTTGCTCAGATCTAGGAGCATGTATTGAATTTTACTTGGTCTTTCCAGCATTCTTAAATTTTACCATTGCCCTAAATTAGGTTGCTTAGTAAAATATTAAATTGAAGTTTAAACAAAACATTAATCAGTTTTTCAATGGTCCACTTTATCTTTCATTCAATCCTGAATACCATTTGTGTTATGCAACCTAAAAATACTGCTAAAATGCTAGCATTTGAATCCTCAGATATGCTTTCAGATGCCTTGGAAAACTAATTCCAATTTAGTGATGGAGAAAATTAGGTGCTCACAGCAGCAGCGGAGTTAGCACAAGAGTTTGGCTCAATAGTAGAACAGGACAAACAGCATACCATTTTACCACTGGTATGAAGTATGTAAGCATGTCCTTCAAGACTCACCTTCATCAAAGCATCTCAACAAATTCTGTAATGACAAAATCACTTCCACACTGGGAAGTGCTTATCTAAAGCAAACTTTACCTAGATCAGTGTGTGGTTGAGGTATGTGATTGTAGAGAAAAGCAAATGCCTAGGAAGATGTTAAGTAGCAGGGAAAGCATACAGCAATAATTTCTCACCATACTCTCCCAGGCTCTAGCAGCTTACTGCTCTGGGACTTCCTGAGCCAAGAGGAAGTCTCTAAACTTCATTGTTTTCAGAGGTATTTTTTTTTTTTTTTTTAAATCAACAATATTCTGTGATTCACAATTCAAATATGTGTTGAATGAACAAAATCCATCTTTTGATTGATTGATTTCACACTCCTTCATCTTCACAAAGTAACCATATATCAAATTGTTGTATTCCCAATAAATATACAGGGAACAGGAAGAAGTTAAATGATTTCTCCAAAATTATAGTTAGTCAAAAATTGCTATCCACTGAACCCAGAAGTGCTGACTTCCTAGCCAAAGATTAGGCAATCTTGGAGTGTTTTCTCAGGAAAATAGCTATGTGATGACAAAACAAAACAATCCAAGGAATAATGAGCAGATTTGCTCATTTGAGAAACAAAACAGTGCATGTATTTAATAATCATGAGCTATTATAGAAAATACCAAGAAATATTAGGTAACACCATTATAAGTCAAAGTTAGCATATTAACTGGTGTTCCACCACTGTTTGCTGCCTTAGCCTTCACTGTACTAAGATCTATGCTCAGCAGCCTTGCAAACAGTCAGAGGGAAGATTTAAGCTGCATTTCTGACATAGGCTCTGTTGTCAAAAGGCATGTCATAGATATAAGGGTGGCTGCAGTGTTAACTAACTAATGGCCAGTTCAATACACTCTTCCAAGTGTGTGACTAATCTAGACAGCAGAACTGAGTCCTCACCCCTGCAACAAAAGCTCGATGACACAAGAGACAAATCCTGTCAATGAGAACTACAATTATGATATTGGGAATACTGCTTTGGATTTAAAATTTTAACTTTACGTCTTCCTAGGAAGTTCTTCTTTTGTTCTTGCCATACGAGTACATTTATATTTAAAGGAATGCAGTTTGCAGAGAAATGACAAGGAAATAGAATCAGAAATGAGAAGGTTTCCACTTACTGACAACGTTAGCTTGTCCAGTGAAGATAGTGTACTGAAGCTCGTAAGAGACCACACTGAACTCATCATCTGATGTCCAGTGGACAGTAATAGTATCATAAGAAGCTGTACAGAGCTCTTCTCGAATGGTGGGAGGGTTGGGAGCTGTGAGATACAACAGAAAAGGCTTACCAACAAAATCAATAAAGTATTTCCATCTCACCTCATATTAGGGCATGCATCTGATGTATAAATTTGCAGCAATACCATCCAGCGATTTTTTCAAACCTTTTACTAATTCCAATAACGACTTAAATTGTTAATAAACTGTTGCTAAGGAACTCTTACTATCCATATAGCCATCTAAGAACTCATTTGAAAACACAAAAACATCTTGTATTGAACTAATTTTAAGATGCCATAGCAAAAATTATATGATGATGGTCACAGTAAACTGTTACTGAGTGTGCACAATTAATATGTTTGTTTTACTAGGTTTGTTGCTGATCATCAAACTAAAATTATCAAAGTTTAATTGATGTAAATATCAATAGGGAGAGTCAACAATCTTCATTGTTGACTTGAAAGCAGTGTTTGCTTGGCTTATCTTAACAGAGATTAGCTTAAGTGGTATTTAAGAAATAGAAATCTGGGAAAGACTTCATTTTTTCACACTCAGTCTGTTCAGTCATGTCTGTTTTTAGTTATTTATTAATTATCCCTTTTAATATAGACGCAAATGATTTCTGTTGGCTATACACTCACTATTTTTCAGTTTTATTCAAAAGTTCTTATCATAGCATCATGGCTATATAACTGCTACAGTTAAAATTCAATATCATTGCTAATTAAATAATTATAGAAACACATTTTAATAAAAAGTTGTCCCTCCATTTCATCTTTTTAAATCAACAAATAAGTTTGCTACAGTTTCTCTGTGTAGGAAACTCTGCAGTCTTCTTCCACATTAATGCACGGGTTTGATTTAAAGATCTGTTTCAAGACTAAAACTTGAAGCAAACCTTGTAGGTAAAAACTTTCCTGGTTTGCTCTTTCTATAACGCCAAGCACCTATGTAAGAAAGAAATGAGTCTTTCTTTGGGCCTTCCTGCCTGCTTGTCTCAGTGGGAGCCTAATTCCTAATCATCTTCCCTATATGCCATCATCACGCAAAAAAAATAATTCTTGCACTTAATAGCATTCCTCCCAGCTGTCACAGAGTGAGGAAGGAGGGCACTCAAGCTGAAACAATCACAGTATGTCTGAATTAAAGGAAAAGGAAGGCAACTCTGAATGGCATTTTTGCTGTCAGTTCTTTAACTTCTGTTAACTGCCAATAATGGCCTCAAAAGAAAGTCAACCTGAAGGAATTCCTCCTTTTCTTTTGCAGCAACTTATTTTACTGAGATATCTATTTTGCCTTCCATTAAGAATTTTTTTAGCTCATATTCCTGGTTTACTGATGTATGTTCCCAAGGATTAAAGTACAGATGCATTTGCAAGCAGCCTCTTTCAAGCAAAGGGCATAAGGAAATGTTCAAATGTGTTTCATGATATGACTGTGATTTGTGATGCTCTAAATCTTGTAGCATGGAAGCTTACCAGTGACTTTTCTTTTCTCAGCAGAGGAACCCTTGAGACAGATGGATATTAATAAAGAAAGAGAAAGAAATGAACTAAAATAAGAACAGTCATCTCAGGAGGGGGATATCAACAGAAGGAGGATTTCTTTGAAAACCAAATGTTAGTAATGAACTAAAGTCTTCTCCAATCTTCTCCTGAGCCTAACAGAACAAAACAATATTTGCAAATGCACCTGTTATTACTACAATATAAATAATGAATATTAACTTAGTGGAAAGCAACAATTGCCAACTGCTAAATGAATTGTAAACTGCATTTCAGTAGTATCTAAGTCTCTCTACTCCTTTGAAAATGACAGCCTTGATACTTTCTTTATATGCACACCTGGTTGGCCTTACTGAAGACTGGAGATTTATAGGCCTTCACATAACAAGAAGGACAAGAAACAAAAAAGAACCTGAACCCACACACTGATTAACCCACACACAATTGAGACCACACTGCATGAAACTCGGCTCTTCAACAACACTCATTTAATAAACTGCTCAGAATAAAACAAAACACACTTTCCCTGCAGACTGACAGGGAAATCTGCATGTAAACAGTAGTTTCAAACTTTCAAAATAATGTAGAAGTCAGATTGTAAAATACAATATCCCACAAGACATCCGCTTCTGAAGGGTGTGAGTTCATAAAGTGATTGGAGAGATTGGCCTTTAATCACTTATCCTCACCATTACATTTACCAGTACTGCTGCAGTGCTTGGTTGCCATCAGGGAAGCTCAACAGAGTTCAGAACAACCTCAAGACTCCCACATCTTTCCCATGGCCCTGACTAGGGCACGCTCCATCACTGCCCAGGAATCGGGATTCCAGTACAGCAGAGCACAGCAAAGGAAAAGAAATTCTAATCAGTTCTGCCCAGTCACAGTGTTGCAAGACATACAGCCTCTTAATCCACTTCATAAGCAGTGATCATCCAAGAGCACTTCCAGCCCCAGCTTGGATGTGGCTCTGGGTAGCCTGGTCCAGTGACTGACAACCCTGCCCACAGCAGGGGGGTTGAAACTAGATGATCTTTGAGGTCCTTTTCAACCCAGGCCATTCTACAATTCTATGATTTTAAGGTGAGAATGCAGTACTGACTCACAGTCATAACAAAACCGAAGTTTGACAGCTGATGTTCTTAATACCATTGGATATCTGCAGCCTCCTGTCTGCAAACTGCTATCTGATGTCAGGGAGAGTTAAAAAAAAAAAACAAAAAAAACCAAAAACAAACAAACAAAAAACAACAACAAAAAAAAAAAAAAACAAAAAAAAAACCAAAAAAAAAAAACAAAAAACATGTGAAACAGCTATTGAACACCCCACATTTACAGTCTTGAGTAGTAAGGAAACCTGAAATCAGCAGCAGCAGACTTTGCAGGGCACAAAGAAAATTACAGCAGTTTAAAAAACTGCTTCCAAACATCTTTAATTCTTCTTGGTCATAGCATGGAAGTCTCCATAAGAGAACCAGGGCAGACATCTGGCTGTCTGTCCAGTCACCGCTTCAGTCACTCTGACTTTGATATACCTGCATTTATGAATCAACACTCCCAGGAATGAAAGCTATTGCCAAAGGCTGCTTTAGTCCATTTGTTGACTTCAACTCAAAAATGCACAGACATAATAGTTATTTAATAATAGACTATTTAAATAGTCAGGAATCATGTCTGAGGTGCCTGAAAGGTAATCACTAACCTTAGCAAAGCAGTTCTTTAAATTTACTCCTAGAAATAACAGAATGGTTATAGAATACAGAATGGTTTAAAGATCACCTGGTCTTAACCCACCTGCAATGTGCAGAGACACCTTCATCTAGAGCAGGTTGCTCTGATAAAAGGAATATTAATATCGCTGGATATGGAGGTCAGGAAGCTGCTCTGAATCCCTCAGCTGTTATTTACTGCCTCCTTGATATATCATGATACCAGACTGAAACAATGTGAAAATAACTTGAAAGGCACAGTCACATCACATTGAATGTACTACTAACATGCCAGACATGAACTGGCAGCTGGAACTCAGCCAAACCACCATGTATGCGTGGTCTTTGGGAAGGAAACTTTGGGGGATCTTTGGGGACTGGAACTATTCATGAACAACTGAATGGAAAGAGATTATAACCAAAGGATGGGACTGAGTTGGTTGAAGAATGGCTTTACTATTTTAATAGTAAAAGTAAGTTAGAAGGAAGGACAAACTGCATGGGTTTCAAGAATGAAACTGTTTCCATGTGAAAAAAATCCTGGCGTACACCAGAAAACACATATTTGTTAGTGCAGTTTTAACTAAAGAGATGGATGAAGAAAACATATCGTTTCAGATGGGATTTCTGAAGCAGGGAAAAGTGCAAGATGAAAGGATAGATGTTGCTGCAACTGATTTCACAGCATTATAACATAAGAAAAGTATTTCTGATTCACAATGGATAAAAATGTTCCTACCTCAACAACACTATGCAGAGAATTTGCAAGTCACAGGCACTGGTATCTAGCTAGACACATGTTAAGGAAAAAATGAGTTCCAGATGAAAAGCCTGAGCAACTGGCAAGATAGAATACTTTCAAAAGACATTCAGACTACAGATACCAAGGAAGAAACAGTCAGAGGAAGATTAAGGGTATTGTTTTACTATGCTGAGCTTGACATCTCAATGTTGAGCTGGCAACTTTCAGAGAGAGAGCAGAGATTTTTATTTGGATAGCAGAAGCTTTGGAATGACTGAAAGAAATAGCCTAGGAGGAAAGAAGGATTCAAGTTTCAATGTGCCACACAGAAAATGGCTTGGGAAGATGGAAGATGAAGAAGATCTGATGTATAGCACACTGCGGAAGAAACAAAGAAGAAAATCTCCAGAAGATACCTGTGGTCAACTGCTTTGAAAGCAACTGACGGCAGAGAGAATGAGGTTGGAATTTAAGCTTTGACATTTTGTTCAGAAGCAGTACAGATGTTAGACGTAATATAGGCATCCACTCCTAATAGGCAACAAAGATGTATTGCTAGGACTTGCAAATGGTCTTTGTTTTACTTAACTGAAACATGATAAAGGTAAAGCCCAATTCACTCTGTCACTCAGATCTCAGTGTAAAATCTACAAAGATTGCATTCATCAATCTGAAAGGAGAAAATAACACAAACGTTCCTCTAGCATTTCTGAATAATAATAGAGAAGAATCAAGTGCATTAGACTTTCAGGATTATATATATACACATACACATACGCATTACATATACATAGATAATGCATTACACATAGATGCATTTACATACATATTTCTTAAGTTTGAATCAGTCACATTTTATGTTCAGTTAATTCAAACATGTTTTGGAATTTGGCATTGCAACCAGATGATATTCATTAATATGAAGAAAAATAGTAAAATATAGGGTCAGCTAAAAATGTTTTTCACTCAGCATCAAAGGCAAGGATGAAAATGGTAGATTAGTGTAAAGCAGCTTAACAGCTTGATATACTGCAATATATATATTTCTCCTAGACTGGATTGTGGTAAATTTTCCAAGACTGTGAATGATGTAGGAAGAAGGCACAGAAGGAGCACAGCCAGTATGATGGGTCGCAAAAGGAATCCTCGTGGCACTGACTGAATACTGCAGCAAGACTGCCCTTCATTTTGGAACAGACACATCCTTCATTTTCTGCACTGCACAGCAATTAGACTGGTGATATTGACATGTGATGTGCAAAGAGATGAAGATTGGGGGATGGGGGAACAGACTGCTAAATGCATTTCGTCTCAAATACCTTCAAATATCAAAACCATAATTATCTACTTTTGAATGAGACTTTCCAGCCTTTGTTTGGAGCCAATTAGGAGAAATAGGCACCTCCAGAATAGTCAGTTGTGTGGTATACCTGACTCAAAATGAGGCGGATTTTCCTCTTCTCTGACAATAAACAATTTGAGGCCAATTATTCTACAGGAGATACTTAGGTTCACGCAAATGAGTCTGGCATTTTTGTTAACTTTTCCTTTCATTTCCTTGTCTTTTTACAACCTTAGGTTGAGCCCTCAATTTTGGTGCAAAACTTCAACAGACATTGGGGGGGAAAGGCAATGAAGAGAAAGCCAGACATCTTAACATTTAACCGGTAGCAACTGGACAAAAAAAAAAAAAAAAAAAAAAAAAAA